>NW_025728874.1:7500-12500 GCF_021461385.2 Schistocerca piceifrons
CCATGTTGTGCCTTAACCTAACCCATGTTGTCCCCTAACCTAACCCATGTTGTGCCTTAACCTAACCCATGTTGTCCCCTAACCTAACCCATGTTGTCCCCTAACCTAACCCATGTTGTCCCCTAACCTAACCCATGTTGTGCCTTAACCTAACCCATGTTGTGCCTTAACCTAACCCATGTTGTCCCCTAACCTAACCCAAGTTGTCCCCTAACCTAACCCATGTTGTCCCCTAACCTAACCCATGTTGTGCCTTAACCTAACCCATGTTGTGCCTTAACCTAACCCATGTTGTGCCTTAACCTAACCCATGTTGTCCCCTAACCTAACCCATGTTGTCCCCTAACCTAACCCATGTTGTGCCTTAACCTAACCCATGTTGTCCCCTAACCTAACCCATGTTGTGCCTTAACCTAACCCATGTTGTCCCCTAACCTAACCCATGTTGTCCCCTAACCTAACCCATGTTGTCCCCTAACCTAACCCATGTTGTGCCTTAACCTAACCCATGTTGTGCCTTAACCTAACCCATGTTGTCCCCTAACCTAACCCATGTTGTCCCCTAACCTAACCCATGTTGTCCCCTAACCTAACCCATGTTGTCCCCTAACCTAACCCATGTTGTCCCCTAACCTAACCCATGTTGTCCCCTAACCTAACCCATGTTGTCCCCTAACCTAACCCATGTTGTCCCCTAACCTAACCCATGTTGTCCCCTAACCTAACCCATGTTGTCCCCTAACCTAACCCATGTTGTGCCCTAACCTAACCCATGTTGTGCCCTAACCTAACCCATGTTGTGCCCTAACCTAACCCATGTTGTGCCTTAACCTAACCCATGTTGTCCCCTAACCTAACCCATGTTGTCCCCTAACCTAACCCATGTTGTCCCCTAACCTAACCCATGTTGTCCCCTAACCTAACCCATGTTGTCCCCTAACCTAACCCATGTTGTGCCTTAACCTAACCCATGTTGTCCCCTAACCTAACCCATGTTGTCCCCTAACCTAACCCATGTTGTCCCCTAACCTAACCCATGTTGTCCCCTAACCTAACCCATGTTGTCCCCTAACCTAACCCATGTTGTCCCCTAACCTAACCCATGTTGTCCCCTAACCTAACCCATGTTGTCCCCTAACCTAACCCATGTTGTGCCCTAACCTAACCCATGTTGTCCCCTAACCTAACCCATGTTGTGCCTTAACCTAACCCATGTTGTGCCTTAACCTAACCCATGTTGTCCCCTAACCTAACCCATGTTGTCCCCTAACCTAACCCATGTTGTGCCTTAACCTAACCCATGTTGTGCCGTAACCTAACCCATGTTGTGCCTTAACCTAACCCATGTTGTGCCTTAACCTAACCCATGTTGTGCCTTAACCTAACCCATGTTGTGCCTTAACCTAACCCATGTTGTGCCTTAACCTAACCCACGTTGTCCCCTAACGTAACCCACGTTGTCCCCTAACGTAACCCACGTTGTCCCCTAACGTAACCCACGTTGTCCCCTAACGTAACCCACGTTGTCCCCTAACGTAACCCACGTTGTCCCCTAACGTAACCCACGTTGTCCCCTAACGTAACCCACGTTGTCGCCTATCGTAACCCACGTTGTCGCCTAAACCTGCTCTGTAATTGTTATACGACTCGTTCAATTAGTGTAGTGTTGCCCACCCGCAACCCTCGCAATATAGTTCGCTACTCGCACTGCCCGCTCCCCTGTGTATCGCTTCATGTTAAACACCTTGCAAGTCTTGCTGACTTTCCACATGCTCCTGCTGTACACTGTAATGTGGATGGCAGCAGGGCGTACATGCCGCCCCCCCCCCCCCCCACCTCTCCCCACGTCCCCACCTTGCCCCCTGCCTTCGCAAGGTGGTTGGTGACAAGTTTGCATGTTCAATGCCCTTCGCATGCGACGTACGCAGGCTACGTTGTGGTGCGGCCTGTGTCAACTGTCCGCTGATGTCGTACGCGTGAACCACAATCTGTACTGCACATTCGTCCTTATGTACTGAATGATACATCGTGGCACATGTGTGACCGTACAACGACTGCGCCCAAAAACGGCGGACCATACAGTGCAAATATTGTGCACGCAGCTACGTGTCGTCTCCCTATGAGAGCTGGATTGCAGTGTGGTACGCCATAGAGACGTGTGGGAGGAACGGACGCCGTGGATGGCGATCAGCATGAGCTGTCTGTTGATGTATTCGGACCTAGTCGTCTCTCCTCACACACCGTGATGGCATGGTGCAGCGCGTTCCATATCTGCGACATGCTACAGAAGCCGGTTGACAGTCGTTCGAGCAATGGACATCGCATACGTACGGGGGCCACCTTCCACGTATTGTCTAGGCGTGCACATTTTGTTGCGTGTATGTGGGCAGACGTAGTGTGGCGTGACACCTGACACAGGCATGCAATAATGGTTGAAGTTGCAAATGGCGATGGACGCCTACGTTTTCTGGTGAAGTTACGCAAATGAAGAAATGGTAACCCGTTGTGGTGCGGTTGTTCTCGCTAGGGGTGAATCGGTGATGGCGACGATAGGTTGAGGTACTAACCGGTTGTTCCAGCGATACCCACCATGCCGACGAAACTGAACGGCATCTGGGTGTGAAGCGATACGCGGCGGTGGCTGGGTGGGACCGTCCCCGGCCGGTGAGGGGGCGCCTCCCGGCGTGCTGGCCGCGCGGTGCGTGGGCGCACGCGCTACAGCCGGCTGGTGGGGGCGGCCAGTGGCAGGCGCGCCGGCCGACGGACGCGGCAGGCGTCGCAGCTGCGCGCCGGCGCACCCTGCGCGCGGCGCCGTGCGGCCAAAGTAGGTCCTCGCGGGCCCGGTGCGAAGCGCGGTGGACATCTGCAGTGTGCTGGTCCGATTGAGGACTGTGTGCGTTGAGGATGCGCCGCCGCCCGGCGCTCGGCGCCGCGACGCCGTCTGCTGCTCGGTCGCCCCAGCGGTTCTCGCTGGTGGTTTGTATCGCAGCTGTGCGGATGTGTTGGCGTGTGCGCTGTGCTGGGAGAGTTCGCTTCGGCACCCAAGTGGGGCTTTTGTCCTTCTGTGGCGCTGGCGTTGGAGCTGCCGGTCACCGTAGGTGGCGCGTGTTGTCTCCCGCCGGCAATGCCACGACAGCACGCTCCCGGGCCTCTGTCGGCAGCGGCAAGCTCAGTTGGGAGCACGGGTGGTCGCACCGAAAGCGTCTACTCGCCTAACTCCGGGCGATTGCGCCTCTCTCGAACCCGACCAAGTACTTGGGACGGCGCTGCGCGCCGCCGGGACCTGAGAGGGTTTCGAGGTGTATTGTGCAGGGGAGCTCAGCCTCCTCCTGTTTGCAGAATGATTGAGCGGACGCTTGCGTGTTCGCGCGGGCCCCCGGGACACACTCCCGGGCGGCCGGCTGCTCAGCTCTAGTTGACGCAGCTCCCTGGTTGATCCTGCCAGTAGTCATATGCTTGTCTCAAAGATTAAGCCATGCATGTCTCAGTACAAGCCGCATTAAGGTGAAACCGCGAATGGCTCATTAAATCAGTTATGGTTCCTTAGATCGTACCCACGTTACTTGGATAACTGTGGTAATTCTAGAGCTAATACATGCAAACAGAGTCCCGACCAGAGATGGAAGGGACGCTTTTATTAGATCAAAACCAATCGGTCGGCTCGTCCGGTCCGTTTGCCTTGGTGACTCTGAATAACTTTGGGCTGATCGCACGGTCCTCGTACCGGCGACGCATCTTTCAAATGTCTGCCTTATCAACTGTCGATGGTAGGTTCTGCGCCTACCATGGTTGTAACGGGTAACGGGGAATCAGGGTTCGATTCCGGAGAGGGAGCCTGAGAAACGGCTACCACATCCAAGGAAGGCAGCAGGCGCGCAAATTACCCACTCCCGGCACGGGGAGGTAGTGACGAAAAATAACGATACGGGACTCATCCGAGGCCCCGTAATCGGAATGAGTACACTTTAAATCCTTTAACGAGTATCTATTGGAGGGCAAGTCTGGTGCCAGCAGCCGCGGTAATTCCAGCTCCAATAGCGTATATTAAAGTTGTTGCGGTTAAAAAGCTCGTAGTTGGATTTGTGTCCCACGCTGTTGGTTCACCGCCCGTCGGTGTTTAACTGGCATGTATCGTGGGACGTCCTGCCGGTGGGGCGAGCCGAAGGCGTGCGACCGCCCCGTGCGTGCTCGTGCGTCCCGAGGCGGACCCCGTTGAAATCCTACCAGGGTGCTCTTTATTGAGTGTCTCGGTGGGCCGGCACGTTTACTTTGAACAAATTAGAGTGCTTAAAGCAGGCAAGCCCGCCTGAATACTGTGTGCATGGAATAATGGAATAGGACCTCGGTTCTATTTTGTTGGTTTTCGGAACCCGAGGTAATGATTAATAGGGACAGGCGGGGGCATTCGTATTGCGACGTTAGAGGTGAAATTCTTGGATCGTCGCAAGACGAACAGAAGCGAAAGCATTTGCCAAGTATGTTTTCATTAATCAAGAACGAAAGTTAGAGGTTCGAAGGCGATCAGATACCGCCCTAGTTCTAACCATAAACGATGCCAGCCAGCGATCCGCCGCAGTTCCTCCGATGACTCGGCGGGCAGCCTCCGGGAAACCAAAGCTTTTGGGTTCCGGGGGAAGTATGGTTGCAAAGCTGAAACTTAAAGGAATTGACGGAAGGGCACCACCAGGAGTGGAGCCTGCGGCTTAATTTGACTCAACACGGGAAACCTCACCAGGCCCGGACACCGGAAGGATTGACAGATTGATAGCTCTTTCTTGATTCGGTGGGTGGTGGTGCATGGCCGTTCTTAGTTGGTGGAGCGATTTGTCTGGTTAATTCCGATAACGAACGAGACTCTAGCCTGCTAACTAGTCGCGTGACATCCTTCGTGCTGTCAGCGATTACTTTTCTTCTTAGAGGGACAGGCGGCTTCTAGCCGCACGAGATTGAGCAATAACAGGTCTGTGATGCCCTTAGATGTTCTGGGCCGCACGCGCGCT
>NW_025728874.1:22500-30000 GCF_021461385.2 Schistocerca piceifrons
GGACCACCCCAACCGCCAAACGCGCACCTCCAGCGGATGAACGGCGGACGTTTCCCGCACTCGTAAAGTGCAATCCACCCCTATAACTTGCGTTTCATGAAGAGTTATTTCCAATATGCGACATTCCCGCTGTCCCTATACATGAGCCGCGACCTGTACCACTTACGAGCGAGAGACGCGATCGCGTTGCTCACTGTACGGCGTCCGATACCGAGCCATCAGCATGTCGGTCCCCATGCGCGTTGCACTCGCACTCGCACTCGCAAAAACGTGGGGCAAATATATTACGCGGAAGAGTTATAACAGACCGAGCCCCACTGCATGGGGGGAGTCTTTGTCACTAATGTACACAGATAGAACATTGTGGACTGGAACCAGATTACCCGTACACACGGCGCTGATTAGTAATCAATGCAGAGCCATCAAACTACAGAAAATATATACAACTGTCCGTATACATGCTGAAAGAGTCTGCCCACAATGGGAACCACACGTCAGCCAGACACTCTGATCACGCACCACTCTCTGCTTCTAACAGGCGCACATACAATATGTAAGCACCAGCATGGAACAACATCCAGTGCATCCTCTCCGCCACATTACACAATCCACACTATCACAACCAGACCAGGAGGTCCATGCGGAAAATAGAATATCCCACCCTT
This sequence comes from Schistocerca piceifrons, assembly GCF_021461385.2. Taxonomy (NCBI): domain Eukaryota; kingdom Metazoa; phylum Arthropoda; class Insecta; order Orthoptera; family Acrididae; genus Schistocerca; species Schistocerca piceifrons. The sequence goes on from NW_025728874.1 coordinate 23,166, forward strand.
TCGACATCCACCATTGCGCAGATAAGGCACCAACACCCACACATGTCCTATACAACGGTGCACCCAACATCACAATAGTACCTCCTGTCACAGCGCACAAACAATGACATGAGTCAAAGACACAGGTCTGACACAAGCATAGAATTGGAGCGCCGCCTCTAATAAGCCAAAGGTGCATCCTGACGTGACAAATCTCATCATGTCACAAGCATTCACTTACTATAATCACTATCAACGAACCTGCCGCCCCGCCCCCCCCCCCCCCCCCACACCTTTCCTTACAACAACGTGTAACCTAACCTAACCCATGTTGTACCTTAACCTAACCCATGTTGTACCTTAACCTAACCCATGTTGTGCCTTAACCTAACCCATGTTGTGCCTTAACCTAACCCATGTTGTCCCCTAACCTAACCCAAGTTGTCCCCTAACCTAACCCATGTTGTCCCTTAACCTAACCCATGTTGTGCCTTAACCTAACCCATGTTGTGCCTTAACCTAACCCATGTTGTCCCCTAACCTAACCCATGTTGTCCCCTAACCTAACCCATGTTGTGCCTTAACCTAACCCATGTTGTCCCCTAACCTAACCCATGTTGTGCCTTAACCTAACCCATGTTGTCCCCTAACCTAACCCATGTTGTCCCCTAACCTAACCCATGTTGTCCCCTAACCTAACCCATGTTGTGCCTTAACCTAACCCATGTTGTGCCTTAACCTAACCCATGTTGTCCCCTAACCTAACCCAAGTTGTCCCCTAACCTAACCCATGTTGTCCCCTAACCTAACCCATGTTGTGCCTTAACCTAACCCATGTTGTGCCTTAACCTAACCCATGTTGTGCCTTAACCTAACCCATGTTGTCCCCTAACCTAACCCATGTTGTCCCCTAACCTAACCCATGTTGTGCCTTAACCTAACCCATGTTGTCCCCTAACCTAACCCATGTTGTGCCTTAACCTAACCCATGTTGTCCCCTAACCTAACCCATGTTGTCCCCTAACCTAACCCATGTTGTCCCCTAACCTAACCCATGTTGTGCCTTAACCTAACCCATGTTGTGCCTTAACCTAACCCATGTTGTCCCCTAACCTAACCCATGTTGTCCCCTAACCTAACCCATGTTGTCCCCTAACCTAACCCATGTTGTCCCCTAACCTAACCCATGTTGTCCCCTAACCTAACCCATGTTGTCCCCTAACCTAACCCATGTTGTCCCCTAACCTAACCCATGTTGTCCCCTAACCTAACCCATGTTGTCCCCTAACCTAACCCATGTTGTCCCCTAACCTAACCCATGTTGTGCCCTAACCTAACCCATGTTGTGCCCTAACCTAACCCATGTTGTGCCCTAACCTAACCCATGTTGTGCCTTAACCTAACCCATGTTGTCCCCTAACCTAACCCATGTTGTCCCCTAACCTAACCCATGTTGTCCCCTAACCTAACCCATGTTGTCCCCTAACCTAACCCATGTTGTCCCCTAACCTAACCCATGTTGTGCCTTAACCTAACCCATGTTGTCCCCTAACCTAACCCATGTTGTCCCCTAACCTAACCCATGTTGTCCCCTAACCTAACCCATGTTGTCCCCTAACCTAACCCATGTTGTCCCCTAACCTAACCCATGTTGTCCCCTAACCTAACCCATGTTGTCCCCTAACCTAACCCATGTTGTCCCCTAACCTAACCCATGTTGTGCCCTAACCTAACCCATGTTGTCCCCTAACCTAACCCATGTTGTGCCTTAACCTAACCCATGTTGTGCCTTAACCTAACCCATGTTGTCCCCTAACCTAACCCATGTTGTCCCCTAACCTAACCCATGTTGTGCCTTAACCTAACCCATGTTGTGCCGTAACCTAACCCATGTTGTGCCTTAACCTAACCCATGTTGTGCCTTAACCTAACCCATGTTGTGCCTTAACCTAACCCATGTTGTGCCTTAACCTAACCCATGTTGTGCCTTAACCTAACCCACGTTGTCCCCTAACGTAACCCACGTTGTCCCCTAACGTAACCCACGTTGTCCCCTAACGTAACCCACGTTGTCCCCTAACGTAACCCACGTTGTCCCCTAACGTAACCCACGTTGTCCCCTAACGTAACCCACGTTGTCCCCTAACGTAACCCACGTTGTCGCCTATCGTAACCCACGTTGTCGCCTAAACCTGCTCTGTAATTGTTATACGACTCGTTCAATTAGTGTAGTGTTGCCCACCCGCAACCCTCGCAATATAGTTCGCTACTCGCACTGCCCGCTCCCCTGTGTATCGCTTCATGTTAAACACCTTGCAAGTCTTGCTGACTTTCCACATGCTCCTGCTGTACACTGTAATGTGGATGGCAGCAGGGCGTACATGCCGCCCCCCCCCCCCCCCCACCTCTCCCCACGTCCCCACCTTGCCCCCTGCCTTCGCAAGGTGGTTGGTGACAAGTTTGCATGTTCAATGCCCTTCGCATGCGACGTACGCAGGCTACGTTGTGGTGCGGCCTGTGTCAACTGTCCGCTGATGTCGTACGCGTGAACCACAATCTGTACTGCACATTCGTCCTTATGTACTGAATGATACATCGTGGCACATGTGTGACCGTACAACGACTGCGCCCAAAAACGGCGGACCATACAGTGCAAATATTGTGCACGCAGCTACGTGTCGTCTCCCTATGAGAGCTGGATTGCAGTGTGGTACGCCATAGAGACGTGTGGGAGGAACGGACGCCGTGGATGGCGATCAGCATGAGCTGTCTGTTGATGTATTCGGACCTAGTCGTCTCTCCTCACACACCGTGATGGCATGGTGCAGCGCGTTCCATATCTGCGACATGCTACAGAAGCCGGTTGACAGTCGTTCGAGCAATGGACATCGCATACGTACGGGGGCCACCTTCCACGTATTGTCTAGGCGTGCACATTTTGTTGCGTGTATGTGGGCAGACGTAGTGTGGCGTGACACCTGACACAGGCATGCAATAATGGTTGAAGTTGCAAATGGCGATGGACGCCTACGTTTTCTGGTGAAGTTACGCAAATGAAGAAATGGTAACCCGTTGTGGTGCGGTTGTTCTCGCTAGGGGTGAATCGGTGATGGCGACGATAGGTTGAGGTACTAACCGGTTGTTCCAGCGATACCCACCATGCCGACGAAACTGAACGGCATCTGGGTGTGAAGCGATACGCGGCGGTGGCTGGGTGGGACCGTCCCCGGCCGGTGAGGGGGCGCCTCCCGGCGTGCTGGCCGCGCGGTGCGTGGGCGCACGCGCTACAGCCGGCTGGTGGGGGCGGCCAGTGGCAGGCGCGCCGGCCGACGGACGCGGCAGGCGTCGCAGCTGCGCGCCGGCGCACCCTGCGCGCGGCGCCGTGCGGCCAAAGTAGGTCCTCGCGGGCCCGGTGCGAAGCGCGGTGGACATCTGCAGTGTGCTGGTCCGATTGAGGACTGTGTGCGTTGAGGATGCGCCGCCGCCCGGCGCTCGGCGCCGCGACGCCGTCTGCTGCTCGGTCGCCCCAGCGGTTCTCGCTGGTGGTTTGTATCGCAGCTGTGCGGATGTGTTGGCGTGTGCGCTGTGCTGGGAGAGTTCGCTTCGGCACCCAAGTGGGGCTTTTGTCCTTCTGTGGCGCTGGCGTTGGAGCTGCCGGTCACCGTAGGTGGCGCGTGTTGTCTCCCGCCGGCAATGCCACGACAGCACGCTCCCGGGCCTCTGTCGGCAGCGGCAAGCTCAGTTGGGAGCACGGGTGGTCGCACCGAAAGCGTCTACTCGCCTAACTCCGGGCGATTGCGCCTCTCTCGAACCCGACCAAGTACTTGGGACGGCGCTGCGCGCCGCCGGGACCTGAGAGGGTTTCGAGGTGTATTGTGCAGGGGAGCTCAGCCTCCTCCTGTTTGCAGAATGATTGAGCGGACGCTTGCGTGTTCGCGCGGGCCCCCGGGACACACTCCCGGGCGGCCGGCTGCTCAGCTCTAGTTGACGCAGCTCCCTGGTTGATCCTGCCAGTAGTCATATGCTTGTCTCAAAGATTAAGCCATGCATGTCTCAGTACAAGCCGCATTAAGGTGAAACCGCGAATGGCTCATTAAATCAGTTATGGTTCCTTAGATCGTACCCACGTTACTTGGATAACTGTGGTAATTCTAGAGCTAATACATGCAAACAGAGTCCCGACCAGAGATGGAAGGGACGCTTTTATTAGATCAAAACCAATCGGTCGGCTCGTCCGGTCCGTTTGCCTTGGTGACTCTGAATAACTTTGGGCTGATCGCACGGTCCTCGTACCGGCGACGCATCTTTCAAATGTCTGCCTTATCAACTGTCGATGGTAGGTTCTGCGCCTACCATGGTTGTAACGGGTAACGGGGAATCAGGGTTCGATTCCGGAGAGGGAGCCTGAGAAACGGCTACCACATCCAAGGAAGGCAGCAGGCGCGCAAATTACCCACTCCCGGCACGGGGAGGTAGTGACGAAAAATAACGATACGGGACTCATCCGAGGCCCCGTAATCGGAATGAGTACACTTTAAATCCTTTAACGAGTATCTATTGGAGGGCAAGTCTGGTGCCAGCAGCCGCGGTAATTCCAGCTCCAATAGCGTATATTAAAGTTGTTGCGGTTAAAAAGCTCGTAGTTGGATTTGTGTCCCACGCTGTTGGTTCACCGCCCGTCGGTGTTTAACTGGCATGTATCGTGGGACGTCCTGCCGGTGGGGCGAGCCGAAGGCGTGCGACCGCCCCGTGCGTGCTCGTGCGTCCCGAGGCGGACCCCGTTGAAATCCTACCAGGGTGCTCTTTATTGAGTGTCTCGGTGGGCCGGCACGTTTACTTTGAACAAATTAGAGTGCTTAAAGCAGGCAAGCCCGCCTGAATACTGTGTGCATGGAATAATGGAATAGGACCTCGGTTCTATTTTGTTGGTTTTCGGAACCCGAGGTAATGATTAATAGGGACAGGCGGGGGCATTCGTATTGCGACGTTAGAGGTGAAATTCTTGGATCGTCGCAAGACGAACAGAAGCGAAAGCATTTGCCAAGTATGTTTTCATTAATCAAGAACGAAAGTTAGAGGTTCGAAGGCGATCAGATACCGCCCTAGTTCTAACCATAAACGATGCCAGCCAGCGATCCGCCGCAGTTCCTCCGATGACTCGGCGGGCAGCCTCCGGGAAACCAAAGCTTTTGGGTTCCGGGGGAAGTATGGTTGCAAAGCTGAAACTTAAAGGAATTGACGGAAGGGCACCACCAGGAGTGGAGCCTGCGGCTTAATTTGACTCAACACGGGAAACCTCACCAGGCCCGGACACCGGAAGGATTGACAGATTGATAGCTCTTTCTTGATTCGGTGGGTGGTGGTGCATGGCCGTTCTTAGTTGGTGGAGCGATTTGTCTGGTTAATTCCGATAACGAACGAGACTCTAGCCTGCTAACTAGTCGCGTGACATCCTTCGTGCTGTCAGCGATTACTTTTCTTCTTAGAGGGACAGGCGGCTTCTAGCCGCACGAGATTGAGCAATAACAGGTCTGTGATGCCCTTAGATGTTCTGGGCCGCACGCGCGCTACACTGAAGGAATCAGCGTGTCTTCCTAGGCCGAAAGGTCGGGGTAACCCGCTGAACCTCCTTCGTGCTAGGGATTGGGGCTTGCAATTGTTCCCCATGAACGAGGAATTCCCAGTAAGCGCGAGTCATAAGCTCGCGTTGATTACGTCCCTGCCCTTTGTACACACCGCCCGTCGCTACTACCGATTGAATGATTTAGTGAGGTCTTCGGACTGGTACGCGGCATTGACTCTGTCGTTGCCGATGCTACCGGAAAGATGACCAAACTTGATCATTTAGAGGAAGTAAAAGTCGTAACAAGGTTTCCGTAGGTGAACCTGCGGAAGGATCATTACCGACTAGACTGCATGTCTTTCGATGTGCGTGTCGTGTCGCGCAACACGCTACCTGTACGGCTCGCAGTAGCCGTGCGCCGCGTGCGGAACCACGCGTGCCTCTCAAAACTAGCGGCAATGTTGTGTGGTACGAGCGCTGAAGCGCTGGAGCGGCTGGCCTGCGGCACCTGGCGCCTGGCGCCGGTTTTGAATGACTTTCGCCCGAGTGCCTGTCCGCTCCGGTGTGGAGCCGTACGACGCCCGTCGGCCGTGAGGCCGTTGGACACAGAACGCTGGAACAGGGGCCGCCACACGCCTCACTCCCGCCTATGCGACCGTCTCGAAAGAGACGGCGGAAACTTGAGAAAAGATCACCCAGGACGGTGGATCACTCGGCTCGTGGGTCGATGAAGAACGCAGCAAATTGCGCGTCGACATGTGAACTGCAGGACACATGAACATCGACGTTTCGAACGCACATTGCGGTCCATGGATTCCGTTCCCGGGCCACGTCTGGCTGAGGGTCGGCTACGTATACTGAAGCGCGCGGCGTTTGCCCCGCTTCGCAGACCTGGGAGTGTCGCGGCCGCCTGTGGGGCCGGCCGCGTCTCCTCAAACGTGCGATGCGCGCCCGTCGCCTGGCGGTTCGCATACCGGTACTTTCTCGGTAGCGTGCACAGCCGGCTGGCGGTGTGGCGTGCGACACCTCGTACAACGACCTCAGAGCAGGCGAGACTACCCGCTGAATTTAAGCATATTACTAAGCGGAGGAAAAGAAACTAACAAGGATTCCCCCAGTAGCGGCGAGCGAACAGGGAAGAGTCCAGCACCGAACCCCGCAGGCTGCCGCCTGTCGTGGCATGTGGTGTTTGGGAGGGTCCACTACCCCGACGCCTCGCGCCGAGCCCAAGTCCAACTTGAATGAGGCCACGGCCCGTAGAGGGTGCCAGGCCCGTAGCGGCCGGTGCGAGCG
>NW_025728874.1:35000-39487 GCF_021461385.2 Schistocerca piceifrons
ACGTTTCCCGCACTCGTAAAGTGCAATCCACCCCTATAACTTGCGTTTCATGAAGAGTTATTTCCAATATGCGACATTCCCGCTGTCCCTATACATGAGCCGCGACCTGTACCACTTACGAGCGAGAGACGCGATCGCGTTGCTCACTGTACGGCGTCCGATACCGAGCCATCAGCATGTCGGTCCCCATGCGCGTTGCACTCGCACTCGCACTCGCAAAAACGTGGGGCAAATATATTACGCGGAAGAGTTATAACAGACCGAGCCCCACTGCATGGGGGAGTCTTTGTCACTAATGTACACAGATAGAACATTGTGGACTGGAACCAGATTACCCGTACACACGGCGCTGATTAGTAATCAATGCAGAGCCATCAAACTACAGAAAATATATACAACTGTCCGTATACATGCTGAAAGAGTCTGCCCACAATGGGAACCACACGTCAGCCAGACACTCTGATCACGCACCACTCTCTGCTTCTAACAGGCGCACATACAATATGTAAGCACCAGCATGGAACAACATCCAGTGCATCCTCTCCGCCACATTACACAATCCACACTATCACAACCAGACCAGGAGGTCCATGCGGAAATAGAATATCCCACCCTTTCGACATCCACCATTGCGCAGATAAGGCACCAACACCCACACATGTCCTATACAACGGTGCACCCAACATCACAATAGTACCTCCTGTCACAGCGCACAAACAATGACATGAGTCAAAGACACAGTCTGACACAAGCATAGAATTGGAGCGCCGCCTCTAATAAGCCAAAGGTGCATCCTGACGTGACAAATCTCATCATGTCACAAGCATTCACTTACTATAATCACTATCAACGAACCTGCCGCCCCGCCCCCCCCCCCCCCCCACACCTTTCCTTACAACAACGTGTAAACCTAACCTAACCCATGTTGTACCTTAACCTAACCCATGTTGTACCTAACCTAACCCATGTTGTGCCTTAACCTAACCCATGTTGTGCCTTAACCTAACCCATGTTGTCCCCTAACCTAACCCAAGTTGTCCCTAACCTAACCCATGTTGTCCCTTAACCTAACCCATGTTGTGCCTTAACCTAACCCATGTTGTGCCTTAACCTAACCCATGTTGTCCCCTAACCTAACCATGTTGTCCCCTAACCTAACCCATGTTGTGCCTTAACCTAACCCATGTTGTCCCCTAACCTAACCCATGTTGTGCCTTAACCTAACCCATGTTGTCCCCTAACCTAACCCATGTTGTCCCCTAACCTAACCCATGTTGTCCCCTAACCTAACCCATGTTGTGCCTTAACCTAACCCATGTTGTGCCTTAACCTAACCCATGTTGTCCCCTAACCTAACCCAAGTTGTCCCCTAACCTACCCATGTTGTCCCCTAACCTAACCCATGTTGTGCCTTAACCTAACCCATGTTGTGCCTTAACCTAACCCATGTTGTGCCTTAACCTAACCCATGTTGTCCCCTAACCTAACCCATGTTGTCCCCTAACCTAAGCCCATGTTGTGCCTTAACCTAACCCATGTTGTCCCCTAACCTAACCCATGTTGTGCCTTAACCTAACCCATGTTGTCCCCTAACCTAACCCATGTTGTCCCCTAACCTAACCCATGTTGTCCCCTAACCTAACCCATGTTGTGCCTTAACCTAACCCATGTTGTGCCTTAACCTAACCCATGTTGTCCCCTAACCTAACCCATGTTGTCCCCTAACCTAACCCATGTTGTCCCCTAACCTAACCCATGTTGTCCCTAACCTAACCCATGTTGTCCCCTAACCTAACCCATGTTGTCCCTAACCTAACCCATGTTGTCCCCTAACCTAACCCATGTTGTCCCTAACCTAACCCATGTTGTCCCCTAACCTAACCCATGTTGTCCCCTAACCTAACCCATGTTGTGCCCTAACCTAACCCATGTTGTGCCCTAACCTAACCCATGTTGTGCCCTAACCTAACCCATGTTGTGCCTTAACCTAACCCATGTTGTCCCCTAACCTAACCCATGTTGTCCCCTAACCTAACCCATGTTGTCCCCTAACCTAACCCATGTTGTCCCCTAACCTAACCCATGTTGTCCCCTAACCTAACCCATGTTGTGCTTAACCTACCCATGTTGTCCCCTAACCTAACCCATGTTGTCCCCTAACCTAACCCATGTTGTCCCCTAACCTAACCCATGTTGTCCCCTAACCTAACCCATGTTGTCCCCTAACCTAACCCATGTTGTCCCCTAACCTAACCCATGTTGTCCCCTAACCTAACCCATGTTGTCCCCTAACCTAACCCATGTTGTGCCCTAACCTAACCCATGTTGTCCCCTAACCTAACCCATGTTGTGCCTTAACCTAACCCATGTTGTGCCTTAACCTAACCCATGTTGTCCCCTAACCTAACCCATGTTGTCCCCTAACCTAACCCATGTTGTGCCTTAACCTAACCCATGTTGTGCCGTAACCTAACCCATGTTGTGCCTTAACCTAACCCATGTTGTGCCTTAACCTAACCCATGTTGTGCCTTAACCTAACCCATGTTGTGCCTTAACCTAACCCATGTTGTGCCTTAACCTAACCCACGTTGTCCCCTAACGTAACCCACGTTGTCCCCTAACGTAACCCACGTTGTCCCCTAACGTAACCCACGTTGTCCCCTAACGTAACCCACGTTGTCCCCTAACGTACCCACGTTGTCCCCTAACGTAACCCACGTTGTCCCCTAACGTAACCCACGTTGTCGCCTATCGTAACCCACGTTGTCGCCTAAACCTGCTCTGTAATTGTTATACGACTCGTTCAATTAGTGTAGTGTTGCCCACCCGCAACCCTCGCAATATAGTTCGCTACTCGCACTGCCCGCTCCCCTGTGTATCGCTTCATGTTAAACACCTTGCAAGTCTTGCTGACTTTCCACATGCTCCTGCTGTACACTGTAATGTGGATGGCAGCAGGGCGTACATGCCGCCCCCCCCCCCCCCCCACCTCTCCCCACGTCCCCACCTTGCCCCCTGCCTTCGCAAGGTGGTTGGTGACAAGTTTGCATGTTCAATGCCCTTCGCATGCGACGTACGCAGGCTACGTTGTGGTGCGGCCTGTGTCAACTGTCCGCTGATGTCGTACGCGTGAACCACAATCTGTACTGCACATTCGTCCTTATGTACTGAATGATACATCGTGGCACATGTGTGACCGTACAACGACTGCGCCCAAAAACGGCGGACCATACAGTGCAAATATTGTGCACGCAGCTACGTGTCGTCTCCCTATGAGAGCTGGATTGCAGTGTGGTACGCCATAGAGACGTGTGGGAGGAACGGACGCCGTGGATGGCGATCAGCATGAGCTGTCTGTTGATGTATTCGGACCTAGTCGTCTCTCCTCACACACCGTGATGGCATGGTGCAGCGCGTTCCATATCTGCGACATGCTACAGAAGCCGGTTGACAGTCGTTCGAGCAATGGACATCGCATACGTACGGGGGCCACCTTCCACGTATTGTCTAGGCGTGCACATTTTGTTGCGTGTATGTGGGCAGACGTAGTGTGGCCGTGACACCTGACACAGGCATGCAATAATGGTTGAAGTTGCAAATGGCGATGGACGCCTACGTTTTCTGGTGAAGTTACGCAAATGAAGAAATGGTAACCCGTTGTGGTGCGGTTGTTCTCGCTAGGGGTGAATCGGTGATGGCGACGATAGGTTGAGGTACTAACCGTTGTTCCAGCGATACCCACCATGCCGACGAAACTGAACGGCATCTGGGTGTGAAGCGATACGCGGCGGTGGCTGGGTGGGACCGTCCCCGGCCGGTGAGGGGGCGCCTCCCGGCGTGCTGGCCGCGCGGTGCGTGGGCGCACGCGCTACAGCCGGCTGGTGGGGGCGGCCAGTGGCAGGCGCGCCGGCCGACGGACGCGGCAGGCGTCGCAGCTGCGCGCCGGCGCACCCTGCGCGCGGCGCCGTGCGGCCAAAGTAGGTCCTCGCGGGCCCGGTGCGAAGCGCGGTGGACATCTGCAGTGTGCTGGTCCGATTGAGGACTGTGTGCGTTGAGGATGCGCCGCCGCCCGGCGCTCGGCGCCGCGACGCCGTCTGCTGCTCGGTCGCCCCAGCGGTTCTCGCTGGTGGTTTGTATCGCAGCTGTGCGGATGTGTTGGCGTGTGCGCTGTGCTGGGAGAGTTCGCTTCGGCACCCAAGTGGGGCTTTTGTCCTTCTGTGGCGCTGGCGTTGGAGCTGCCGGTCACCGTAGGTGGCGCGTGTTGTCTCCCGCCGGCAATGCCACGACAGCACGCTCCCGGGCCTCTGTCGGCAGCGGCAAGCTCAGTTGGGAGCACGGGTGGTCGCACCGAAAGGCGTCTACTCGCCTAACTCCGGGCGATTGCGCCTCTCTCGAACCCGACCAAGTACTTGGGACGGCGCTGCGCGCCGCCGGGACCTGAGAGGGTTTCGAGGTGTATTGTGCAGGGGAGCTCAGCCTCCTCCTG
>NW_025728875.1:0-58715 GCF_021461385.2 Schistocerca piceifrons
CATCGGCCGGGAATCGAACCCGGGCCGCCCGCGTGGCAGGCGAGCATTCTACCACTGAACCACCGATGCTGGGGCCAGCGGCAACTTCACGCTGCTTCCCGAGCAGATGTCTCAAGGGAAAGTGGGACTGCCGTCAAGCGCCGTAGCATTCTGTGGAGAAGATGCTGCAGACGCTGAATCCTGCACTGCACTGCTTAAAAATGCCGCCAGAACGCGGTCCTCGCCGGCGCCGACTCTTGCCAAAGGATGCGAAATGTGCGCGGATACGCTGTCCGAATGCGTCTGGATGTGCTCCCCTAGCCTACCTCGAAATGCGCCTGCCAGGTACGATCACCTTCGGCCGCTGCCGACAGGCGGGAAGCCGACACAGCGCGGAGGCGGGGCGCTCGCTTGTGCGGTGGTGGTGTAATGGTCAGCATAGTTGCCTTCCAAGCAGTTGATCCGGGTTCGATTCCCGGCCACCGCAGCAGGCTTTTAATTTCGCGTATGAGTACTTTTGCCACGCGCTCTTAAATTATTGTTTTTCCGGCCTCCTACTCGCTGCATACCAGCCCTTAGTGTGTCTCGACTTGTCTCGACTTTGCTCGGCTGACGCGAGAGCTGACGCTCTCAAATCGGCCTATATCAAAACGACAAGCACGAGAAACGACTGAGAGAGGTAAAGAGAGGTGAGGCTAGGCGATGGACACACAGCACGCCCCCTTCATTTCACGGTGGCGTCTCCCTGACCGAATCGGGCTGCAGCTCCGAAAACTAAGGAGAAACAAAAATAGGAAGTAAAACTGCCAATAGTACCCTGTGTTCCCATGCGCTCACCCGCCCAAGTACTGACAGGGGCCAAAGTGGTTGCGCATCGGCAATCGGACATTTTCTTTCATTTTCTCTTTATCGGTTGAGAACCAGTGTATTCAAGATATTATGGCCATTGCCGAGTGAATGATGTAGCGCTTCCCGACGAGTCGGGTTCGGATCCTCTGTCAACTTCCACGCAGGGTGATGATCTTTTGGTCATCACACTCGCCAGCTGAAATCGGCGCTGCCTTTTCGTAGTAGTAAAAGAGCAGTGGCCCGTGGGGGGATCGAACCCACGACCTTCGCGTTATTAGCACGACGCTCTAACCAACTGAGCTAACGGGCCCCAGCAGATGCAGTTGCTCAGCCCTACGCTGGAAACTGGTGGCATGAAGCCGTACACCATTTCTATGGTCGTCGTGCGTCTGCTTCCCTAGTCTATATTCTGCTGACGGTCACGAAACAGTAGCTATATTGCGAGCAGGACGGGAAACGGCCGCTCGGACAGCTCAAACTTGTCACGACTCGTGTGGAAAAAATTCCGTTCCGGTACCGGGAATCGAACCCGGGCCTCCTGGGTGAAAGCCAGGTATCCTAGCCACTAGACCACACCGGATGCGGCCGTTTCGTTCGACCGTTCGTACGGTCGCTTGTCGCATTTCGTGTCGAGTGCCGCGTCGGCGCCCTTCTCTCTTTGCGAGCATCTTTGCACAGACTGACTGGCAAGGCGCGCACCTCAAACGCCGCAGAGCAATGCTTTTGGCTTCATGCTCTGCTGGGAGAAGAGGAAAAGGGAAGCTGTAAGTAGCAATAACAGGAGGTAAACATTTTCCCGCTGAAGCGTTGAAAAGTTGTGGATAACAAACAAGAACTACGTTGGCGCCCTAGCAACAGCGCCACCATCAGTCACAGAAAATTAAATGCCCCGGGTGAGGATCGAACTCACGACCTTAAGATTATGAGACTTACGCGCTGCCTACTGCGCTACCGAGGCACGGGTGCACCACTGGTCCTGGAAACTGGGTAAATACCGTACCCAATATTAGACGTAGAGACACTGTACTTCCTGGGTAACGTGTTCTGTTGCTACACGCGCACTGCCGGCCCAGTTGATTGCGGTGTTGCTGCAGCTGTTGCAACGATAGGCAGCACTCCTTGTCGTTAAAGCTCAGTGCCTCGGAGGCACCTGGACACAGCAACTTGTGAGGCCAAGCCGACGCTAGTCTGCAGAACATCATGCGAGCGTCCTAGTGGGGACCGGCGAGTGCTGCGTTCTCGGTTCTTCTCAAGGGAATCCAGCTATATATTCTTGCGGATCGTGCATCTCAAGCGCGCAAGCCACACGGCAGCATTATCGCGGGAAAAGCAAAATGATGCATCGGCCGGGAATCGAACCCGGGCCGCCCGCGTGGCAGGCGAGCATTCTACCACTGAACCACCGATGCTGGGGCCAGCGGCAACTTCACGCTGCTTCCCGAGCAGATGTCTCAAGGGAAAGTGGGACTGCCGTCAAGCGCCGTAGCATTCTGTGGAGAAGATGCTGCAGACGCTGAATCCTGCACTGCACTGCTTAAAAATGCCGCCAGAACGCGGTCCTCGCCGGCGCCGACTCTTGCCAAAGGATGCGAAATGTGCGCGGATACGCTGTCCGAATGCGTCTGGATGTGCTCCCCTAGCCTACCTCGAAATGCGCCTGCCAGGTACGATCACCTTCGGCCGCTGCCGACAGGCGGGAAGCCGACACAGCGCGGAGGCGGGGCGCTCGCTTGTGCGGTGGTGGTGTAATGGTCAGCATAGTTGCCTTCCAAGCAGTTGATCCGGGTTCGATTCCCGGCCACCGCAGCAGGCTTTTAATTTCGCGTATGAGTACTTTTGCCACGCGCTCTTAAATTATTGTTTTTCCGGCCTCCTACTCGCTGCATACCAGCCCTTAGTGTGTCTCGACTTGTCTCGACTTTGCTCGGCTGACGCGAGAGCTGACGCTCTCAAATCGGCCTATATCAAAACGACAAGCACGAGAAACGACTGAGAGAGGTAAAGAGAGGTGAGGCTAGGCGATGGACACACAGCACGCCCCCTTCATTTCACGGTGGCGTCTCCCTGACCGAATCGGGCTGCAGCTCCGAAAACTAAGGAGAAACAAAAATAGGAAGTAAAACTGCCAATAGTACCCTGTGTTCCCATGCGCTCACCCGCCCAAGTACTGACAGGGGCCAAAGTGGTTGCGCATCGGCAATCGGACATTTTCTTTCATTTTCTCTTTATCGGTTGAGAACCAGTGTATTCAAGATATTATGGCCATTGCCGAGTGAATGATGTAGCGCTTCCCGACGAGTCGGGTTCGGATCCTCTGTCAACTTCCACGCAGGGTGATGATCTTTTGGTCATCACACTCGCCAGCTGAAATCGGCGCTGCCTTTTCGTAGTAGTAAAAGAGTAGTGGCCCGTGGGGGGATCGAACCCACGACCTTCGCGTTATTAGCACGACGCTCTAACCAACTGAGCTAACGGGCCCCAGCAGATGCAGTTGCTCAGCCCTACGCTGGAAACTGGTGGCATGAAGCCGTACACCATTTCTATGGTCGTCGTGCGTCTGCTTCCCTAGTCTATATTCTGCTGACGGTCACGAAACAGTAGCTATATTGCGAGCAGGACGGGAAACGGCCGCTCGGACAGCTCAAACTTGTCACGACTCGTGTGGAAAAAATTCCGTTCCGGTACCGGGAATCGAACCCGGGCCTCCTGGGTGAAAGCCAGGTATCCTAGCCACTAGACCACACCGGATGCGGCCGTTTCGTTCGACCGTTCGTACGGTCGCTTGTCGCATTTCGTGTCGAGTGCCGCGTCGGCGCCCTTCTCTCTTTGCGAGCATCTTTGCACAGACTGACTGGCAAGGCGCGCACCTCAAACGCCGCAGAGCAATGCTTTTGGCTTCATGCTCTGCTGGGAGAAGAGGAAAAGGGAAGCTGTAAGTAGCAATAACAGGAGGTAAACATTTTCCCGCTGAAGCGTTGAAAAGTTGTGGATAACAAACAAGAACTACGTTGGCGCCCTAGCAACAGCGCCACCATCAGTCACAGAAAATTAAATGCCCCGGGTGAGGATCGAACTCACGACCTTAAGATTATGAGACTTACGCGCTGCCTACTGCGCTACCGAGGCACGGGTGCACCACTGGTCCTGGAAACTGGGTAAATACCGTACCCAATATTAGACGTAGAGACACTGTACTTCCTGGGTAACGTGTTCTGTTGCTACACGCGCACTGCCGGCCCAGTTGATTGCGGTGTTGCTGCAGCTGTTGCAACGATAGGCAGCACTCCTTGTCGTTAAAGCTCAGTGCCTCGGAGGCACCTGGACACAGCAACTTGTGAGGCCAAGCCGACGCTAGTCTGCAGAACATCATGCGAGCGTCCTAGTGGGGACCGGCGAGTGCTGCGTTCTCGGTTCTTCTCAAGGGAATCCAGCTATATATTCTTGCGGATCGTGCATCTCAAGCGCGCAAGCCACACGGCAGCATTATCGCGGGAAAAGCAAAATGATGCATCGGCCGGGAATCGAACCCGGGCCGCCCGCGTGGCAGGCGAGCATTCTACCACTGAACCACCGATGCTGGGGCCAGCGGCAACTTCACGCTGCTTCCCGAGCAGATGTCTCAAGGGAAAGTGGGACTGCCGTCAAGCGCCGTAGCATTCTGTGGAGAAGATGCTGCAGACGCTGAATCCTGCACTGCACTGCTTAAAAATGCCGCCAGAACGCGGTCCTCGCCGGCGCCGACTCTTGCCAAAGGATGCGAAATGTGCGCGGATACGCTGTCCGAATGCGTCTGGATGTGCTCCCCTAGCCTACCTCGAAATGCGCCTGCCAGGTACGATCACCTTCGGCCGCTGCCGACAGGCGGGAAGCCGACACAGCGCGGAGGCGGGGCGCTCGCTTGTGCGGTGGTGGTGTAATGGTCAGCATAGTTGCCTTCCAAGCAGTTGATCCGGGTTCGATTCCCGGCCACCGCAGCAGGCTTTTAATTTCGCGTATGAGTACTTTTGCCACGCGCTCTTAAATTATTGTTTTTCCGGCCTCCTACTCGCTGCATACCAGCCCTTAGTGTGTCTCGACTTGTCTCGACTTTGCTCGGCTGACGCGAGAGCTGACGCTCTCAAATCGGCCTATATCAAAACGACAAGCACGAGAAACGACTGAGAGAGGTAAAGAGAGGTGAGGCTAGGCGATGGACACACAGCACGCCCCCTTCATTTCACGGTGGCGTCTCCCTGACCGAATCGGGCTGCAGCTCCGAAAACTAAGGAGAAACAAAAATAGGAAGTAAAACTGCCAATAGTACCCTGTGTTCCCATGCGCTCACCCGCCCAAGTACTGACAGGGGCCAAAGTGGTTGCGCATCGGCAATCGGACATTTTCTTTCATTTTCTCTTTATCGGTTGAGAACCAGTGTATTCAAGATATTATGGCCATTGCCGAGTGAATGATGTAGCGCTTCCCGACGAGTCGGGTTCGGATCCTCTGTCAACTTCCACGCAGGGTGATGATCTTTTGGTCATCACACTCGCCAGCTGAAATCGGCGCTGCCTTTTCGTAGTAGTAAAAGAGCAGTGGCCCGTGGGGGGATCGAACCCACGACCTTCGCGTTATTAGCACGACGCTCTAACCAACTGAGCTAACGGGCCCCAGCAGATGCAGTTGCTCAGCCCTACGCTGGAAACTGGTGGCATGAAGCCGTACACCATTTCTATGGTCGTCGTGCGTCTGCTTCCCTAGTCTATATTCTGCTGACGGTCACGAAACAGTAGCTATATTGCGAGCAGGACGGGAAACGGCCGCTCGGACAGCTCAAACTTGTCACGACTCGTGTGGAAAAAATTCCGTTCCGGTACCGGGAATCGAACCCGGGCCTCCTGGGTGAAAGCCAGGTATCCTAGCCACTAGACCACACCGGATGCGGCCGTTTCGTTCGACCGTTCGTACGGTCGCTTGTCGCATTTCGTGTCGAGTGCCGCGTCGGCGCCCTTCTCTCTTTGCGAGCATCTTTGCACAGACTGACTGGCAAGGCGCGCACCTCAAACGCCGCAGAGCAATGCTTTTGGCTTCATGCTCTGCTGGGAGAAGAGGAAAAGGGAAGCTGTAAGTAGCAATAACAGGAGGTAAACATTTTCCCGCTGAAGCGTTGAAAAGTTGTGGATAACAAACAAGAACTACGTTGGCGCCCTAGCAACAGCGCCACCATCAGTCACAGAAAATTAAATGCCCCGGGTGAGGATCGAACTCACGACCTTAAGATTATGAGACTTACGCGCTGCCTACTGCGCTACCGAGGCACGGGTGCACCACTGGTCCTGGAAACTGGGTAAATACCGTACCCAATATTAGACGTAGAGACACTGTACTTCCTGGGTAACGTGTTCTGTTGCTACACGCGCACTGCCGGCCCAGTTGATTGCGGTGTTGCTGCAGCTGTTGCAACGATAGGCAGCACTCCTTGTCGTTAAAGCTCAGTGCCTCGGAGGCACCTGGACACAGCAACTTGTGAGGCCAAGCCGACGCTAGTCTGCAGAACATCATGCGAGCGTCCTAGTGGGGACCGGCGAGTGCTGCGTTCTCGGTTCTTCTCAAGGGAATCCAGCTATATATTCTTGCGGATCGTGCATCTCAAGCGCGCAAGCCACACGGCAGCATTATCGCGGGAAAAGCAAAATGATGCATCGGCCGGGAATCGAACCCGGGCCGCCCGCGTGGCAGGCGAGCATTCTACCACTGAACCACCGATGCTGGGGCCAGCGGCAACTTCACGCTGCTTCCCGAGCAGATGTCTCAAGGGAAAGTGGGACTGCCGTCAAGCGCCGTAGCATTCTGTGGAGAAGATGCTGCAGACGCTGAATCCTGCACTGCACTGCTTAAAAATGCCGCCAGAACGCGGTCCTCGCCGGCGCCGACTCTTGCCAAAGGATGCGAAATGTGCGCGGATACGCTGTCCGAATGCGTCTGGATGTGCTCCCCTAGCCTACCTCGAAATGCGCCTGCCAGGTACGATCACCTTCGGCCGCTGCCGACAGGCGGGAAGCCGACACAGCGCGGAGGCGGGGCGCTCGCTTGTGCGGTGGTGGTGTAATGGTCAGCATAGTTGCCTTCCAAGCAGTTGATCCGGGTTCGATTCCCGGCCACCGCAGCAGGCTTTTAATTTCGCGTATGAGTACTTTTGCCACGCGCTCTTAAATTATTGTTTTTCCGGCCTCCTACTCGCTGCATACCAGCCCTTAGTGTGTCTCGACTTGTCTCGACTTTGCTCGGCTGACGCGAGAGCTGACGCTCTCAAATCGGCCTATATCAAAACGACAAGCACGAGAAACGACTGAGAGAGGTAAAGAGAGGTGAGGCTAGGCGATGGACACACAGCACGCCCCCTTCATTTCACGGTGGCGTCTCCCTGACCGAATCGGGCTGCAGCTCCGAAAACTAAGGAGAAACAAAAATAGGAAGTAAAACTGCCAATAGTACCCTGTGTTCCCATGCGCTCACCCGCCCAAGTACTGACAGGGGCCAAAGTGGTTGCGCATCGGCAATCGGACATTTTCTTTCATTTTCTCTTTATCGGTTGAGAACCAGTGTATTCAAGATATTATGGCCATTGCCGAGTGAATGATGTAGCGCTTCCCGACGAGTCGGGTTCGGATCCTCTGTCAACTTCCACGCAGGGTGATGATCTTTTGGTCATCACACTCGCCAGCTGAAATCGGCGCTGCCTTTTCGTAGTAGTAAAAGAGTAGTGGCCCGTGGGGGGATCGAACCCACGACCTTCGCGTTATTAGCACGACGCTCTAACCAACTGAGCTAACGGGCCCCAGCAGATGCAGTTGCTCAGCCCTACGCTGGAAACTGGTGGCATGAAGCCGTACACCATTTCTATGGTCGTCGTGCGTCTGCTTCCCTAGTCTATATTCTGCTGACGGTCACGAAACAGTAGCTATATTGCGAGCAGGACGGGAAACGGCCGCTCGGACAGCTCAAACTTGTCACGACTCGTGTGGAAAAAATTCCGTTCCGGTACCGGGAATCGAACCCGGGCCTCCTGGGTGAAAGCCAGGTATCCTAGCCACTAGACCACACCGGATGCGGCCGTTTCGTTCGACCGTTCGTACGGTCGCTTGTCGCATTTCGTGTCGAGTGCCGCGTCGGCGCCCTTCTCTCTTTGCGAGCATCTTTGCACAGACTGACTGGCAAGGCGCGCACCTCAAACGCCGCAGAGCAATGCTTTTGGCTTCATGCTCTGCTGGGAGAAGAGGAAAAGGGAAGCTGTAAGTAGCAATAACAGGAGGTAAACATTTTCCCGCTGAAGCGTTGAAAAGTTGTGGATAACAAACAAGAACTACGTTGGCGCCCTAGCAACAGCGCCACCATCAGTCACAGAAAATTAAATGCCCCGGGTGAGGATCGAACTCACGACCTTAAGATTATGAGACTTACGCGCTGCCTACTGCGCTACCGAGGCACGGGTGCACCACTGGTCCTGGAAACTGGGTAAATACCGTACCCAATATTAGACGTAGAGACACTGTACTTCCTGGGTAACGTGTTCTGTTGCTACACGCGCACTGCCGGCCCAGTTGATTGCGGTGTTGCTGCAGCTGTTGCAACGATAGGCAGCACTCCTTGTCGTTAAAGCTCAGTGCCTCGGAGGCACCTGGACACAGCAACTTGTGAGGCCAAGCCGACGCTAGTCTGCAGAACATCATGCGAGCGTCCTAGTGGGGACCGGCGAGTGCTGCGTTCTCGGTTCTTCTCAAGGGAATCCAGCTATATATTCTTGCGGATCGTGCATCTCAAGCGCGCAAGCCACACGGCAGCATTATCGCGGGAAAAGCAAAATGATGCATCGGCCGGGAATCGAACCCGGGCCGCCCGCGTGGCAGGCGAGCATTCTACCACTGAACCACCGATGCTGGGGCCAGCGGCAACTTCACGCTGCTTCCCGAGCAGATGTCTCAAGGGAAAGTGGGACTGCCGTCAAGCGCCGTAGCATTCTGTGGAGAAGATGCTGCAGACGCTGAATCCTGCACTGCACTGCTTAAAAATGCCGCCAGAACGCGGTCCTCGCCGGCGCCGACTCTTGCCAAAGGATGCGAAATGTGCGCGGATACGCTGTCCGAATGCGTCTGGATGTGCTCCCCTAGCCTACCTCGAAATGCGCCTGCCAGGTACGATCACCTTCGGCCGCTGCCGACAGGCGGGAAGCCGACACAGCGCGGAGGCGGGGCGCTCGCTTGTGCGGTGGTGGTGTAATGGTCAGCATAGTTGCCTTCCAAGCAGTTGATCCGGGTTCGATTCCCGGCCACCGCAGCAGGCTTTTAATTTCGCGTATGAGTACTTTTGCCACGCGCTCTTAAATTATTGTTTTTCCGGCCTCCTACTCGCTGCATACCAGCCCTTAGTGTGTCTCGACTTGTCTCGACTTTGCTCGGCTGACGCGAGAGCTGACGCTCTCAAATCGGCCTATATCAAAACGACAAGCACGAGAAACGACTGAGAGAGGTAAAGAGAGGTGAGGCTAGGCGATGGACACACAGCACGCCCCCTTCATTTCACGGTGGCGTCTCCCTGACCGAATCGGGCTGCAGCTCCGAAAACTAAGGAGAAACAAAAATAGGAAGTAAAACTGCCAATAGTACCCTGTGTTCCCATGCGCTCACCCGCCCAAGTACTGACAGGGGCCAAAGTGGTTGCGCATCGGCAATCGGACATTTTCTTTCATTTTCTCTTTATCGGTTGAGAACCAGTGTATTCAAGATATTATGGCCATTGCCGAGTGAATGATGTAGCGCTTCCCGACGAGTCGGGTTCGGATCCTCTGTCAACTTCCACGCAGGGTGATGATCTTTTGGTCATCACACTCGCCAGCTGAAATCGGCGCTGCCTTTTCGTAGTAGTAAAAGAGTAGTGGCCCGTGGGGGGATCGAACCCACGACCTTCGCGTTATTAGCACGACGCTCTAACCAACTGAGCTAACGGGCCCCAGCAGATGCAGTTGCTCAGCCCTACGCTGGAAACTGGTGGCATGAAGCCGTACACCATTTCTATGGTCGTCGTGCGTCTGCTTCCCTAGTCTATATTCTGCTGACGGTCACGAAACAGTAGCTATATTGCGAGCAGGACGGGAAACGGCCGCTCGGACAGCTCAAACTTGTCACGACTCGTGTGGAAAAAATTCCGTTCCGGTACCGGGAATCGAACCCGGGCCTCCTGGGTGAAAGCCAGGTATCCTAGCCACTAGACCACACCGGATGCGGCCGTTTCGTTCGACCGTTCGTACGGTCGCTTGTCGCATTTCGTGTCGAGTGCCGCGTCGGCGCCCTTCTCTCTTTGCGAGCATCTTTGCACAGACTGACTGGCAAGGCGCGCACCTCAAACGCCGCAGAGCAATGCTTTTGGCTTCATGCTCTGCTGGGAGAAGAGGAAAAGGGAAGCTGTAAGTAGCAATAACAGGAGGTAAACATTTTCCCGCTGAAGCGTTGAAAAGTTGTGGATAACAAACAAGAACTACGTTGGCGCCCTAGCAACAGCGCCACCATCAGTCACAGAAAATTAAATGCCCCGGGTGAGGATCGAACTCACGACCTTAAGATTATGAGACTTACGCGCTGCCTACTGCGCTACCGAGGCACGGGTGCACCACTGGTCCTGGAAACTGGGTAAATACCGTACCCAATATTAGACGTAGAGACACTGTACTTCCTGGGTAACGTGTTCTGTTGCTACACGCGCACTGCCGGCCCAGTTGATTGCGGTGTTGCTGCAGCTGTTGCAACGATAGGCAGCACTCCTTGTCGTTAAAGCTCAGTGCCTCGGAGGCACCTGGACACAGCAACTTGTGAGGCCAAGCCGACGCTAGTCTGCAGAACATCATGCGAGCGTCCTAGTGGGGACCGGCGAGTGCTGCGTTCTCGGTTCTTCTCAAGGGAATCCAGCTATATATTCTTGCGGATCGTGCATCTCAAGCGCGCAAGCCACACGGCAGCATTATCGCGGGAAAAGCAAAATGATGCATCGGCCGGGAATCGAACCCGGGCCGCCCGCGTGGCAGGCGAGCATTCTACCACTGAACCACCGATGCTGGGGCCAGCGGCAACTTCACGCTGCTTCCCGAGCAGATGTCTCAAGGGAAAGTGGGACTGCCGTCAAGCGCCGTAGCATTCTGTGGAGAAGATGCTGCAGACGCTGAATCCTGCACTGCACTGCTTAAAAATGCCGCCAGAACGCGGTCCTCGCCGGCGCCGACTCTTGCCAAAGGATGCGAAATGTGCGCGGATACGCTGTCCGAATGCGTCTGGATGTGCTCCCCTAGCCTACCTCGAAATGCGCCTGCCAGGTACGATCACCTTCGGCCGCTGCCGACAGGCGGGAAGCCGACACAGCGCGGAGGCGGGGCGCTCGCTTGTGCGGTGGTGGTGTAATGGTCAGCATAGTTGCCTTCCAAGCAGTTGATCCGGGTTCGATTCCCGGCCACCGCAGCAGGCTTTTAATTTCGCGTATGAGTACTTTTGCCACGCGCTCTTAAATTATTGTTTTTCCGGCCTCCTACTCGCTGCATACCAGCCCTTAGTGTGTCTCGACTTGTCTCGACTTTGCTCGGCTGACGCGAGAGCTGACGCTCTCAAATCGGCCTATATCAAAACGACAAGCACGAGAAACGACTGAGAGAGGTAAAGAGAGGTGAGGCTAGGCGATGGACACACAGCACGCCCCCTTCATTTCACGGTGGCGTCTCCCTGACCGAATCGGGCTGCAGCTCCGAAAACTAAGGAGAAACAAAAATAGGAAGTAAAACTGCCAATAGTACCCTGTGTTCCCATGCGCTCACCCGCCCAAGTACTGACAGGGGCCAAAGTGGTTGCGCATCGGCAATCGGACATTTTCTTTCATTTTCTCTTTATCGGTTGAGAACCAGTGTATTCAAGATATTATGGCCATTGCCGAGTGAATGATGTAGCGCTTCCCGACGAGTCGGGTTCGGATCCTCTGTCAACTTCCACGCAGGGTGATGATCTTTTGGTCATCACACTCGCCAGCTGAAATCGGCGCTGCCTTTTCGTAGTAGTAAAAGAGTAGTGGCCCGTGGGGGGATCGAACCCACGACCTTCGCGTTATTAGCACGACGCTCTAACCAACTGAGCTAACGGGCCCCAGCAGATGCAGTTGCTCAGCCCTACGCTGGAAACTGGTGGCATGAAGCCGTACACCATTTCTATGGTCGTCGTGCGTCTGCTTCCCTAGTCTATATTCTGCTGACGGTCACGAAACAGTAGCTATATTGCGAGCAGGACGGGAAACGGCCGCTCGGACAGCTCAAACTTGTCACGACTCGTGTGGAAAAAATTCCGTTCCGGTACCGGGAATCGAACCCGGGCCTCCTGGGTGAAAGCCAGGTATCCTAGCCACTAGACCACACCGGATGCGGCCGTTTCGTTCGACCGTTCGTACGGTCGCTTGTCGCATTTCGTGTCGAGTGCCGCGTCGGCGCCCTTCTCTCTTTGCGAGCATCTTTGCACAGACTGACTGGCAAGGCGCGCACCTCAAACGCCGCAGAGCAATGCTTTTGGCTTCATGCTCTGCTGGGAGAAGAGGAAAAGGGAAGCTGTAAGTAGCAATAACAGGAGGTAAACATTTTCCCGCTGAAGCGTTGAAAAGTTGTGGATAACAAACAAGAACTACGTTGGCGCCCTAGCAACAGCGCCACCATCAGTCACAGAAAATTAAATGCCCCGGGTGAGGATCGAACTCACGACCTTAAGATTATGAGACTTACGCGCTGCCTACTGCGCTACCGAGGCACGGGTGCACCACTGGTCCTGGAAACTGGGTAAATACCGTACCCAATATTAGACGTAGAGACACTGTACTTCCTGGGTAACGTGTTCTGTTGCTACACGCGCACTGCCGGCCCAGTTGATTGCGGTGTTGCTGCAGCTGTTGCAACGATAGGCAGCACTCCTTGTCGTTAAAGCTCAGTGCCTCGGAGGCACCTGGACACAGCAACTTGTGAGGCCAAGCCGACGCTAGTCTGCAGAACATCATGCGAGCGTCCTAGTGGGGACCGGCGAGTGCTGCGTTCTCGGTTCTTCTCAAGGGAATCCAGCTATATATTCTTGCGGATCGTGCATCTCAAGCGCGCAAGCCACACGGCAGCATTATCGCGGGAAAAGCAAAATGATGCATCGGCCGGGAATCGAACCCGGGCCGCCCGCGTGGCAGGCGAGCATTCTACCACTGAACCACCGATGCTGGGGCCAGCGGCAACTTCACGCTGCTTCCCGAGCAGATGTCTCAAGGGAAAGTGGGACTGCCGTCAAGCGCCGTAGCATTCTGTGGAGAAGATGCTGCAGACGCTGAATCCTGCACTGCACTGCTTAAAAATGCCGCCAGAACGCGGTCCTCGCCGGCGCCGACTCTTGCCAAAGGATGCGAAATGTGCGCGGATACGCTGTCCGAATGCGTCTGGATGTGCTCCCCTAGCCTACCTCGAAATGCGCCTGCCAGGTACGATCACCTTCGGCCGCTGCCGACAGGCGGGAAGCCGACACAGCGCGGAGGCGGGGCGCTCGCTTGTGCGGTGGTGGTGTAATGGTCAGCATAGTTGCCTTCCAAGCAGTTGATCCGGGTTCGATTCCCGGCCACCGCAGCAGGCTTTTAATTTCGCGTATGAGTACTTTTGCCACGCGCTCTTAAATTATTGTTTTTCCGGCCTCCTACTCGCTGCATACCAGCCCTTAGTGTGTCTCGACTTGTCTCGACTTTGCTCGGCTGACGCGAGAGCTGACGCTCTCAAATCGGCCTATATCAAAACGACAAGCACGAGAAACGACTGAGAGAGGTAAAGAGAGGTGAGGCTAGGCGATGGACACACAGCACGCCCCCTTCATTTCACGGTGGCGTCTCCCTGACCGAATCGGGCTGCAGCTCCGAAAACTAAGGAGAAACAAAAATAGGAAGTAAAACTGCCAATAGTACCCTGTGTTCCCATGCGCTCACCCGCCCAAGTACTGACAGGGGCCAAAGTGGTTGCGCATCGGCAATCGGACATTTTCTTTCATTTTCTCTTTATCGGTTGAGAACCAGTGTATTCAAGATATTATGGCCATTGCCGAGTGAATGATGTAGCGCTTCCCGACGAGTCGGGTTCGGATCCTCTGTCAACTTCCACGCAGGGTGATGATCTTTTGGTCATCACACTCGCCAGCTGAAATCGGCGCTGCCTTTTCGTAGTAGTAAAAGAGTAGTGGC
Source organism: Schistocerca piceifrons (assembly GCF_021461385.2). Taxonomy (NCBI): domain Eukaryota; kingdom Metazoa; phylum Arthropoda; class Insecta; order Orthoptera; family Acrididae; genus Schistocerca; species Schistocerca piceifrons. The sequence goes on from NW_025728875.1 coordinate 14,077, forward strand.
CCGTGGGGGGATCGAACCCACGACCTTCGCGTTATTAGCACGACGCTCTAACCAACTGAGCTAACGGGCCCCAGCAGATGCAGTTGCTCAGCCCTACGCTGGAAACTGGTGGCATGAAGCCGTACACCATTTCTATGGTCGTCGTGCGTCTGCTTCCCTAGTCTATATTCTGCTGACGGTCACGAAACAGTAGCTATATTGCGAGCAGGACGGGAAACGGCCGCTCGGACAGCTCAAACTTGTCACGACTCGTGTGGAAAAAATTCCGTTCCGGTACCGGGAATCGAACCCGGGCCTCCTGGGTGAAAGCCAGGTATCCTAGCCACTAGACCACACCGGATGCGGCCGTTTCGTTCGACCGTTCGTACGGTCGCTTGTCGCATTTCGTGTCGAGTGCCGCGTCGGCGCCCTTCTCTCTTTGCGAGCATCTTTGCACAGACTGACTGGCAAGGCGCGCACCTCAAACGCCGCAGAGCAATGCTTTTGGCTTCATGCTCTGCTGGGAGAAGAGGAAAAGGGAAGCTGTAAGTAGCAATAACAGGAGGTAAACATTTTCCCGCTGAAGCGTTGAAAAGTTGTGGATAACAAACAAGAACTACGTTGGCGCCCTAGCAACAGCGCCACCATCAGTCACAGAAAATTAAATGCCCCGGGTGAGGATCGAACTCACGACCTTAAGATTATGAGACTTACGCGCTGCCTACTGCGCTACCGAGGCACGGGTGCACCACTGGTCCTGGAAACTGGGTAAATACCGTACCCAATATTAGACGTAGAGACACTGTACTTCCTGGGTAACGTGTTCTGTTGCTACACGCGCACTGCCGGCCCAGTTGATTGCGGTGTTGCTGCAGCTGTTGCAACGATAGGCAGCACTCCTTGTCGTTAAAGCTCAGTGCCTCGGAGGCACCTGGACACAGCAACTTGTGAGGCCAAGCCGACGCTAGTCTGCAGAACATCATGCGAGCGTCCTAGTGGGGACCGGCGAGTGCTGCGTTCTCGGTTCTTCTCAAGGGAATCCAGCTATATATTCTTGCGGATCGTGCATCTCAAGCGCGCAAGCCACACGGCAGCATTATCGCGGGAAAAGCAAAATGATGCATCGGCCGGGAATCGAACCCGGGCCGCCCGCGTGGCAGGCGAGCATTCTACCACTGAACCACCGATGCTGGGGCCAGCGGCAACTTCACGCTGCTTCCCGAGCAGATGTCTCAAGGGAAAGTGGGACTGCCGTCAAGCGCCGTAGCATTCTGTGGAGAAGATGCTGCAGACGCTGAATCCTGCACTGCACTGCTTAAAAATGCCGCCAGAACGCGGTCCTCGCCGGCGCCGACTCTTGCCAAAGGATGCGAAATGTGCGCGGATACGCTGTCCGAATGCGTCTGGATGTGCTCCCCTAGCCTACCTCGAAATGCGCCTGCCAGGTACGATCACCTTCGGCCGCTGCCGACAGGCGGGAAGCCGACACAGCGCGGAGGCGGGGCGCTCGCTTGTGCGGTGGTGGTGTAATGGTCAGCATAGTTGCCTTCCAAGCAGTTGATCCGGGTTCGATTCCCGGCCACCGCAGCAGGCTTTTAATTTCGCGTATGAGTACTTTTGCCACGCGCTCTTAAATTATTGTTTTTCCGGCCTCCTACTCGCTGCATACCAGCCCTTAGTGTGTCTCGACTTGTCTCGACTTTGCTCGGCTGACGCGAGAGCTGACGCTCTCAAATCGGTCTATATCAAAACGACAAGCACGAGAAACGACTGAGAGAGGTAAAGAGAGGTGAGGCTAGGCGATGGACACACAGCACGCCCCCTTCATTTCACGGTGGCGTCTCCCTGACCGAATCGGGCTGCAGCTCCGAAAACTAAGGAGAAACAAAAATAGGAAGTAAAACTGCCAATAGTACCCTGTGTTCCCATGCGCTCACCCGCCCAAGTACTGACAGGGGCCAAAGTGGTTGCGCATCGGCAATCGGACATTTTCTTTCATTTTCTCTTTATCGGTTGAGAACCAGTGTATTCAAGATATTATGGCCATTGCCGAGTGAATGATGTAGCGCTTCCCGACGAGTCGGGTTCGGATCCTCTGTCAACTTCCACGCAGGGTGATGATCTTTTGGTCATCACACTCGCCAGCTGAAATCGGCGCTGCCTTTTCGTAGTAGTAAAAGAGCAGTGGCCCGTGGGGGGATCGAACCCACGACCTTCGCGTTATTAGCACGACGCTCTAACCAACTGAGCTAACGGGCCCCAGCAGATGCAGTTGCTCAGCCCTACGCTGGAAACTGGTGGCATGAAGCCGTACACCATTTCTATGGTCGTCGTGCGTCTGCTTCCCTAGTCTATATTCTGCTGACGGTCACGAAACAGTAGCTATATTGCGAGCAGGACGGGAAACGGCCGCTCGGACAGCTCAAACTTGTCACGACTCGTGTGGAAAAAATTCCGTTCCGGTACCGGGAATCGAACCCGGGCCTCCTGGGTGAAAGCCAGGTATCCTAGCCACTAGACCACACCGGATGCGGCCGTTTCGTTCGACCGTTCGTACGGTCGCTTGTCGCATTTCGTGTCGAGTGCCGCGTCGGCGCCCTTCTCTCTTTGCGAGCATCTTTGCACAGACTGACTGGCAAGGCGCGCACCTCAAACGCCGCAGAGCAATGCTTTTGGCTTCATGCTCTGCTGGGAGAAGAGGAAAAGGGAAGCTGTAAGTAGCAATAACAGGAGGTAAACATTTTCCCGCTGAAGCGTTGAAAAGTTGTGGATAACAAACAAGAACTACGTTGGCGCCCTAGCAACAGCGCCACCATCAGTCACAGAAAATTAAATGCCCCGGGTGAGGATCGAACTCACGACCTTAAGATTATGAGACTTACGCGCTGCCTACTGCGCTACCGAGGCACGGGTGCACCACTGGTCCTGGAAACTGGGTAAATACCGTACCCAATATTAGACGTAGAGACACTGTACTTCCTGGGTAACGTGTTCTGTTGCTACACGCGCACTGCCGGCCCAGTTGATTGCGGTGTTGCTGCAGCTGTTGCAACGATAGGCAGCACTCCTTGTCGTTAAAGCTCAGTGCCTCGGAGGCACCTGGACACAGCAACTTGTGAGGCCAAGCCGACGCTAGTCTGCAGAACATCATGCGAGCGTCCTAGTGGGGACCGGCGAGTGCTGCGTTCTCGGTTCTTCTCAAGGGAATCCAGCTATATATTCTTGCGGATCGTGCATCTCAAGCGCGCAAGCCACACGGCAGCATTATCGCGGGAAAAGCAAAATGATGCATCGGCCGGGAATCGAACCCGGGCCGCCCGCGTGGCAGGCGAGCATTCTACCACTGAACCACCGATGCTGGGGCCAGCGGCAACTTCACGCTGCTTCCCGAGCAGATGTCTCAAGGGAAAGTGGGACTGCCGTCAAGCGCCGTAGCATTCTGTGGAGAAGATGCTGCAGACGCTGAATCCTGCACTGCACTGCTTAAAAATGCCGCCAGAACGCGGTCCTCGCCGGCGCCGACTCTTGCCAAAGGATGCGAAATGTGCGCGGATACGCTGTCCGAATGCGTCTGGATGTGCTCCCCTAGCCTACCTCGAAATGCGCCTGCCAGGTACGATCACCTTCGGCCGCTGCCGACAGGCGGGAAGCCGACACAGCGCGGAGGCGGGGCGCTCGCTTGTGCGGTGGTGGTGTAATGGTCAGCATAGTTGCCTTCCAAGCAGTTGATCCGGGTTCGATTCCCGGCCACCGCAGCAGGCTTTTAATTTCGCGTATGAGTACTTTTGCCACGCGCTCTTAAATTATTGTTTTTCCGGCCTCCTACTCGCTGCATACCAGCCCTTAGTGTGTCTCGACTTGTCTCGACTTTGCTCGGCTGACGCGAGAGCTGACGCTCTCAAATCGGCCTATATCAAAACGACAAGCACGAGAAACGACTGAGAGAGGTAAAGAGAGGTGAGGCTAGGCGATGGACACACAGCACGCCCCCTTCATTTCACGGTGGCGTCTCCCTGACCGAATCGGGCTGCAGCTCCGAAAACTAAGGAGAAACAAAAATAGGAAGTAAAACTGCCAATAGTACCCTGTGTTCCCATGCGCTCACCCGCCCAAGTACTGACAGGGGCCAAAGTGGTTGCGCATCGGCAATCGGACATTTTCTTTCATTTTCTCTTTATCGGTTGAGAACCAGTGTATTCAAGATATTATGGCCATTGCCGAGTGAATGATGTAGCGCTTCCCGACGAGTCGGGTTCGGATCCTCTGTCAACTTCCACGCAGGGTGATGATCTTTTGGTCATCACACTCGCCAGCTGAAATCGGCGCTGCCTTTTCGTAGTAGTAAAAGAGTAGTGGCCCGTGGGGGGATCGAACCCACGACCTTCGCGTTATTAGCACGACGCTCTAACCAACTGAGCTAACGGGCCCCAGCAGATGCAGTTGCTCAGCCCTACGCTGGAAACTGGTGGCATGAAGCCGTACACCATTTCTATGGTCGTCGTGCGTCTGCTTCCCTAGTCTATATTCTGCTGACGGTCACGAAACAGTAGCTATATTGCGAGCAGGACGGGAAACGGCCGCTCGGACAGCTCAAACTTGTCACGACTCGTGTGGAAAAAATTCCGTTCCGGTACCGGGAATCGAACCCGGGCCTCCTGGGTGAAAGCCAGGTATCCTAGCCACTAGACCACACCGGATGCGGCCGTTTCGTTCGACCGTTCGTACGGTCGCTTGTCGCATTTCGTGTCGAGTGCCGCGTCGGCGCCCTTCTCTCTTTGCGAGCATCTTTGCACAGACTGACTGGCAAGGCGCGCACCTCAAACGCCGCAGAGCAATGCTTTTGGCTTCATGCTCTGCTGGGAGAAGAGGAAAAGGGAAGCTGTAAGTAGCAATAACAGGAGGTAAACATTTTCCCGCTGAAGCGTTGAAAAGTTGTGGATAACAAACAAGAACTACGTTGGCGCCCTAGCAACAGCGCCACCATCAGTCACAGAAAATTAAATGCCCCGGGTGAGGATCGAACTCACGACCTTAAGATTATGAGACTTACGCGCTGCCTACTGCGCTACCGAGGCACGGGTGCACCACTGGTCCTGGAAACTGGGTAAATACCGTACCCAATATTAGACGTAGAGACACTGTACTTCCTGGGTAACGTGTTCTGTTGCTACACGCGCACTGCCGGCCCAGTTGATTGCGGTGTTGCTGCAGCTGTTGCAACGATAGGCAGCACTCCTTGTCGTTAAAGCTCAGTGCCTCGGAGGCACCTGGACACAGCAACTTGTGAGGCCAAGCCGACGCTAGTCTGCAGAACATCATGCGAGCGTCCTAGTGGGGACCGGCGAGTGCTGCGTTCTCGGTTCTTCTCAAGGGAATCCAGCTATATATTCTTGCGGATCGTGCATCTCAAGCGCGCAAGCCACACGGCAGCATTATCGCGGGAAAAGCAAAATGATGCATCGGCCGGGAATCGAACCCGGGCCGCCCGCGTGGCAGGCGAGCATTCTACCACTGAACCACCGATGCTGGGGCCAGCGGCAACTTCACGCTGCTTCCCGAGCAGATGTCTCAAGGGAAAGTGGGACTGCCGTCAAGCGCCGTAGCATTCTGTGGAGAAGATGCTGCAGACGCTGAATCCTGCACTGCACTGCTTAAAAATGCCGCCAGAACGCGGTCCTCGCCGGCGCCGACTCTTGCCAAAGGATGCGAAATGTGCGCGGATACGCTGTCCGAATGCGTCTGGATGTGCTCCCCTAGCCTACCTCGAAATGCGCCTGCCAGGTACGATCACCTTCGGCCGCTGCCGACAGGCGGGAAGCCGACACAGCGCGGAGGCGGGGCGCTCGCTTGTGCGGTGGTGGTGTAATGGTCAGCATAGTTGCCTTCCAAGCAGTTGATCCGGGTTCGATTCCCGGCCACCGCAGCAGGCTTTTAATTTCGCGTATGAGTACTTTTGCCACGCGCTCTTAAATTATTGTTTTTCCGGCCTCCTACTCGCTGCATACCAGCCCTTAGTGTGTCTCGACTTGTCTCGACTTTGCTCGGCTGACGCGAGAGCTGACGCTCTCAAATCGGCCTATATCAAAACGACAAGCACGAGAAACGACTGAGAGAGGTAAAGAGAGGTGAGGCTAGGCGATGGACACACAGCACGCCCCCTTCATTTCACGGTGGCGTCTCCCTGACCGAATCGGGCTGCAGCTCCGAAAACTAAGGAGAAACAAAAATAGGAAGTAAAACTGCCAATAGTACCCTGTGTTCCCATGCGCTCACCCGCCCAAGTACTGACAGGGGCCAAAGTGGTTGCGCATCGGCAATCGGACATTTTCTTTCATTTTCTCTTTATCGGTTGAGAACCAGTGTATTCAAGATATTATGGCCATTGCCGAGTGAATGATGTAGCGCTTCCCGACGAGTCGGGTTCGGATCCTCTGTCAACTTCCACGCAGGGTGATGATCTTTTGGTCATCACACTCGCCAGCTGAAATCGGCGCTGCCTTTTCGTAGTAGTAAAAGAGCAGTGGCCCGTGGGGGGATCGAACCCACGACCTTCGCGTTATTAGCACGACGCTCTAACCAACTGAGCTAACGGGCCCCAGCAGATGCAGTTGCTCAGCCCTACGCTGGAAACTGGTGGCATGAAGCCGTACACCATTTCTATGGTCGTCGTGCGTCTGCTTCCCTAGTCTATATTCTGCTGACGGTCACGAAACAGTAGCTATATTGCGAGCAGGACGGGAAACGGCCGCTCGGACAGCTCAAACTTGTCACGACTCGTGTGGAAAAAATTCCGTTCCGGTACCGGGAATCGAACCCGGGCCTCCTGGGTGAAAGCCAGGTATCCTAGCCACTAGACCACACCGGATGCGGCCGTTTCGTTCGACCGTTCGTACGGTCGCTTGTCGCATTTCGTGTCGAGTGCCGCGTCGGCGCCCTTCTCTCTTTGCGAGCATCTTTGCACAGACTGACTGGCAAGGCGCGCACCTCAAACGCCGCAGAGCAATGCTTTTGGCTTCATGCTCTGCTGGGAGAAGAGGAAAAGGGAAGCTGTAAGTAGCAATAACAGGAGGTAAACATTTTCCCGCTGAAGCGTTGAAAAGTTGTGGATAACAAACAAGAACTACGTTGGCGCCCTAGCAACAGCGCCACCATCAGTCACAGAAAATTAAATGCCCCGGGTGAGGATCGAACTCACGACCTTAAGATTATGAGACTTACGCGCTGCCTACTGCGCTACCGAGGCACGGGTGCACCACTGGTCCTGGAAACTGGGTAAATACCGTACCCAATATTAGACGTAGAGACACTGTACTTCCTGGGTAACGTGTTCTGTTGCTACACGCGCACTGCCGGCCCAGTTGATTGCGGTGTTGCTGCAGCTGTTGCAACGATAGGCAGCACTCCTTGTCGTTAAAGCTCAGTGCCTCGGAGGCACCTGGACACAGCAACTTGTGAGGCCAAGCCGACGCTAGTCTGCAGAACATCATGCGAGCGTCCTAGTGGGGACCGGCGAGTGCTGCGTTCTCGGTTCTTCTCAAGGGAATCCAGCTATATATTCTTGCGGATCGTGCATCTCAAGCGCGCAAGCCACACGGCAGCATTATCGCGGGAAAAGCAAAATGATGCATCGGCCGGGAATCGAACCCGGGCCGCCCGCGTGGCAGGCGAGCATTCTACCACTGAACCACCGATGCTGGGGCCAGCGGCAACTTCACGCTGCTTCCCGAGCAGATGTCTCAAGGGAAAGTGGGACTGCCGTCAAGCGCCGTAGCATTCTGTGGAGAAGATGCTGCAGACGCTGAATCCTGCACTGCACTGCTTAAAAATGCCGCCAGAACGCGGTCCTCGCCGGCGCCGACTCTTGCCAAAGGATGCGAAATGTGCGCGGATACGCTGTCCGAATGCGTCTGGATGTGCTCCCCTAGCCTACCTCGAAATGCGCCTGCCAGGTACGATCACCTTCGGCCGCTGCCGACAGGCGGGAAGCCGACACAGCGCGGAGGCGGGGCGCTCGCTTGTGCGGTGGTGGTGTAATGGTCAGCATAGTTGCCTTCCAAGCAGTTGATCCGGGTTCGATTCCCGGCCACCGCAGCAGGCTTTTAATTTCGCGTATGAGTACTTTTGCCACGCGCTCTTAAATTATTGTTTTTCCGGCCTCCTACTCGCTGCATACCAGCCCTTAGTGTGTCTCGACTTGTCTCGACTTTGCTCGGCTGACGCGAGAGCTGACGCTCTCAAATCGGCCTATATCAAAACGACAAGCACGAGAAACGACTGAGAGAGGTAAAGAGAGGTGAGGCTAGGCGATGGACACACAGCACGCCCCCTTCATTTCACGGTGGCGTCTCCCTGACCGAATCGGGCTGCAGCTCCGAAAACTAAGGAGAAACAAAAATAGGAAGTAAAACTGCCAATAGTACCCTGTGTTCCCATGCGCTCACCCGCCCAAGTACTGACAGGGGCCAAAGTGGTTGCGCATCGGCAATCGGACATTTTCTTTCATTTTCTCTTTATCGGTTGAGAACCAGTGTATTCAAGATATTATGGCCATTGCCGAGTGAATGATGTAGCGCTTCCCGACGAGTCGGGTTCGGATCCTCTGTCAACTTCCACGCAGGGTGATGATCTTTTGGTCATCACACTCGCCAGCTGAAATCGGCGCTGCCTTTTCGTAGTAGTAAAAGAGCAGTGGCCCGTGGGGGGATCGAACCCACGACCTTCGCGTTATTAGCACGACGCTCTAACCAACTGAGCTAACGGGCCCCAGCAGATGCAGTTGCTCAGCCCTACGCTGGAAACTGGTGGCATGAAGCCGTACACCATTTCTATGGTCGTCGTGCGTCTGCTTCCCTAGTCTATATTCTGCTGACGGTCACGAAACAGTAGCTATATTGCGAGCAGGACGGGAAACGGCCGCTCGGACAGCTCAAACTTGTCACGACTCGTGTGGAAAAAATTCCGTTCCGGTACCGGGAATCGAACCCGGGCCTCCTGGGTGAAAGCCAGGTATCCTAGCCACTAGACCACACCGGATGCGGCCGTTTCGTTCGACCGTTCGTACGGTCGCTTGTCGCATTTCGTGTCGAGTGCCGCGTCGGCGCCCTTCTCTCTTTGCGAGCATCTTTGCACAGACTGACTGGCAAGGCGCGCACCTCAAACGCCGCAGAGCAATGCTTTTGGCTTCATGCTCTGCTGGGAGAAGAGGAAAAGGGAAGCTGTAAGTAGCAATAACAGGAGGTAAACATTTTCCCGCTGAAGCGTTGAAAAGTTGTGGATAACAAACAAGAACTACGTTGGCGCCCTAGCAACAGCGCCACCATCAGTCACAGAAAATTAAATGCCCCGGGTGAGGATCGAACTCACGACCTTAAGATTATGAGACTTACGCGCTGCCTACTGCGCTACCGAGGCACGGGTGCACCACTGGTCCTGGAAACTGGGTAAATACCGTACCCAATATTAGACGTAGAGACACTGTACTTCCTGGGTAACGTGTTCTGTTGCTACACGCGCACTGCCGGCCCAGTTGATTGCGGTGTTGCTGCAGCTGTTGCAACGATAGGCAGCACTCCTTGTCGTTAAAGCTCAGTGCCTCGGAGGCACCTGGACACAGCAACTTGTGAGGCCAAGCCGACGCTAGTCTGCAGAACATCATGCGAGCGTCCTAGTGGGGACCGGCGAGTGCTGCGTTCTCGGTTCTTCTCAAGGGAATCCAGCTATATATTCTTGCGGATCGTGCATCTCAAGCGCGCAAGCCACACGGCAGCATTATCGCGGGAAAAGCAAAATGATGCATCGGCCGGGAATCGAACCCGGGCCGCCCGCGTGGCAGGCGAGCATTCTACCACTGAACCACCGATGCTGGGGCCAGCGGCAACTTCACGCTGCTTCCCGAGCAGATGTCTCAAGGGAAAGTGGGACTGCCGTCAAGCGCCGTAGCATTCTGTGGAGAAGATGCTGCAGACGCTGAATCCTGCACTGCACTGCTTAAAAATGCCGCCAGAACGCGGTCCTCGCCGGCGCCGACTCTTGCCAAAGGATGCGAAATGTGCGCGGATACGCTGTCCGAATGCGTCTGGATGTGCTCCCCTAGCCTACCTCGAAATGCGCCTGCCAGGTACGATCACCTTCGGCCGCTGCCGACAGGCGGGAAGCCGACACAGCGCGGAGGCGGGGCGCTCGCTTGTGCGGTGGTGGTGTAATGGTCAGCATAGTTGCCTTCCAAGCAGTTGATCCGGGTTCGATTCCCGGCCACCGCAGCAGGCTTTTAATTTCGCGTATGAGTACTTTTGCCACGCGCTCTTAAATTATTGTTTTTCCGGCCTCCTACTCGCTGCATACCAGCCCTTAGTGTGTCTCGACTTGTCTCGACTTTGCTCGGCTGACGCGAGAGCTGACGCTCTCAAATCGGCCTATATCAAAACGACAAGCACGAGAAACGACTGAGAGAGGTAAAGAGAGGTGAGGCTAGGCGATGGACACACAGCACGCCCCCTTCATTTCACGGTGGCGTCTCCCTGACCGAATCGGGCTGCAGCTCCGAAAACTAAGGAGAAACAAAAATAGGAAGTAAAACTGCCAATAGTACCCTGTGTTCCCATGCGCTCACCCGCCCAAGTACTGACAGGGGCCAAAGTGGTTGCGCATCGGCAATCGGACATTTTCTTTCATTTTCTCTTTATCGGTTGAGAACCAGTGTATTCAAGATATTATGGCCATTGCCGAGTGAATGATGTAGCGCTTCCCGACGAGTCGGGTTCGGATCCTCTGTCAACTTCCACGCAGGGTGATGATCTTTTGGTCATCACACTCGCCAGCTGAAATCGGCGCTGCCTTTTCGTAGTAGTAAAAGAGTAGTGGCCCGTGGGGGGATCGAACCCACGACCTTCGCGTTATTAGCACGACGCTCTAACCAACTGAGCTAACGGGCCCCAGCAGATGCAGTTGCTCAGCCCTACGCTGGAAACTGGTGGCATGAAGCCGTACACCATTTCTATGGTCGTCGTGCGTCTGCTTCCCTAGTCTATATTCTGCTGACGGTCACGAAACAGTAGCTATATTGCGAGCAGGACGGGAAACGGCCGCTCGGACAGCTCAAACTTGTCACGACTCGTGTGGAAAAAATTCCGTTCCGGTACCGGGAATCGAACCCGGGCCTCCTGGGTGAAAGCCAGGTATCCTAGCCACTAGACCACACCGGATGCGGCCGTTTCGTTCGACCGTTCGTACGGTCGCTTGTCGCATTTCGTGTCGAGTGCCGCGTCGGCGCCCTTCTCTCTTTGCGAGCATCTTTGCACAGACTGACTGGCAAGGCGCGCACCTCAAACGCCGCAGAGCAATGCTTTTGGCTTCATGCTCTGCTGGGAGAAGAGGAAAAGGGAAGCTGTAAGTAGCAATAACAGGAGGTAAACATTTTCCCGCTGAAGCGTTGAAAAGTTGTGGATAACAAACAAGAACTACGTTGGCGCCCTAGCAACAGCGCCACCATCAGTCACAGAAAATTAAATGCCCCGGGTGAGGATCGAACTCACGACCTTAAGATTATGAGACTTACGCGCTGCCTACTGCGCTACCGAGGCACGGGTGCACCACTGGTCCTGGAAACTGGGTAAATACCGTACCCAATATTAGACGTAGAGACACTGTACTTCCTGGGTAACGTGTTCTGTTGCTACACGCGCACTGCCGGCCCAGTTGATTGCGGTGTTGCTGCAGCTGTTGCAACGATAGGCAGCACTCCTTGTCGTTAAAGCTCAGTGCCTCGGAGGCACCTGGACACAGCAACTTGTGAGGCCAAGCCGACGCTAGTCTGCAGAACATCATGCGAGCGTCCTAGTGGGGACCGGCGAGTGCTGCGTTCTCGGTTCTTCTCAAGGGAATCCAGCTATATATTCTTGCGGATCGTGCATCTCAAGCGCGCAAGCCACACGGCAGCATTATCGCGGGAAAAGCAAAATGATGCATCGGCCGGGAATCGAACCCGGGCCGCCCGCGTGGCAGGCGAGCATTCTACCACTGAACCACCGATGCTGGGGCCAGCGGCAACTTCACGCTGCTTCCCGAGCAGATGTCTCAAGGGAAAGTGGGACTGCCGTCAAGCGCCGTAGCATTCTGTGGAGAAGATGCTGCAGACGCTGAATCCTGCACTGCACTGCTTAAAAATGCCGCCAGAACGCGGTCCTCGCCGGCGCCGACTCTTGCCAAAGGATGCGAAATGTGCGCGGATACGCTGTCCGAATGCGTCTGGATGTGCTCCCCTAGCCTACCTCGAAATGCGCCTGCCAGGTACGATCACCTTCGGCCGCTGCCGACAGGCGGGAAGCCGACACAGCGCGGAGGCGGGGCGCTCGCTTGTGCGGTGGTGGTGTAATGGTCAGCATAGTTGCCTTCCAAGCAGTTGATCCGGGTTCGATTCCCGGCCACCGCAGCAGGCTTTTAATTTCGCGTATGAGTACTTTTGCCACGCGCTCTTAAATTATTGTTTTTCCGGCCTCCTACTCGCTGCATACCAGCCCTTAGTGTGTCTCGACTTGTCTCGACTTTGCTCGGCTGACGCGAGAGCTGACGCTCTCAAATCGGCCTATATCAAAACGACAAGCACGAGAAACGACTGAGAGAGGTAAAGAGAGGTGAGGCTAGGCGATGGACACACAGCACGCCCCCTTCATTTCACGGTGGCGTCTCCCTGACCGAATCGGGCTGCAGCTCCGAAAACTAAGGAGAAACAAAAATAGGAAGTAAAACTGCCAATAGTACCCTGTGTTCCCATGCGCTCACCCGCCCAAGTACTGACAGGGGCCAAAGTGGTTGCGCATCGGCAATCGGACATTTTCTTTCATTTTCTCTTTATCGGTTGAGAACCAGTGTATTCAAGATATTATGGCCATTGCCGAGTGAATGATGTAGCGCTTCCCGACGAGTCGGGTTCGGATCCTCTGTCAACTTCCACGCAGGGTGATGATCTTTTGGTCATCACACTCGCCAGCTGAAATCGGCGCTGCCTTTTCGTAGTAGTAAAAGAGTAGTGGCCCGTGGGGGGATCGAACCCACGACCTTCGCGTTATTAGCACGACGCTCTAACCAACTGAGCTAACGGGCCCCAGCAGATGCAGTTGCTCAGCCCTACGCTGGAAACTGGTGGCATGAAGCCGTACACCATTTCTATGGTCGTCGTGCGTCTGCTTCCCTAGTCTATATTCTGCTGACGGTCACGAAACAGTAGCTATATTGCGAGCAGGACGGGAAACGGCCGCTCGGACAGCTCAAACTTGTCACGACTCGTGTGGAAAAAATTCCGTTCCGGTACCGGGAATCGAACCCGGGCCTCCTGGGTGAAAGCCAGGTATCCTAGCCACTAGACCACACCGGATGCGGCCGTTTCGTTCGACCGTTCGTACGGTCGCTTGTCGCATTTCGTGTCGAGTGCCGCGTCGGCGCCCTTCTCTCTTTGCGAGCATCTTTGCACAGACTGACTGGCAAGGCGCGCACCTCAAACGCCGCAGAGCAATGCTTTTGGCTTCATGCTCTGCTGGGAGAAGAGGAAAAGGGAAGCTGTAAGTAGCAATAACAGGAGGTAAACATTTTCCCGCTGAAGCGTTGAAAAGTTGTGGATAACAAACAAGAACTACGTTGGCGCCCTAGCAACAGCGCCACCATCAGTCACAGAAAATTAAATGCCCCGGGTGAGGATCGAACTCACGACCTTAAGATTATGAGACTTACGCGCTGCCTACTGCGCTACCGAGGCACGGGTGCACCACTGGTCCTGGAAACTGGGTAAATACCGTACCCAATATTAGACGTAGAGACACTGTACTTCCTGGGTAACGTGTTCTGTTGCTACACGCGCACTGCCGGCCCAGTTGATTGCGGTGTTGCTGCAGCTGTTGCAACGATAGGCAGCACTCCTTGTCGTTAAAGCTCAGTGCCTCGGAGGCACCTGGACACAGCAACTTGTGAGGCCAAGCCGACGCTAGTCTGCAGAACATCATGCGAGCGTCCTAGTGGGGACCGGCGAGTGCTGCGTTCTCGGTTCTTCTCAAGGGAATCCAGCTATATATTCTTGCGGATCGTGCATCTCAAGCGCGCAAGCCACACGGCAGCATTATCGCGGGAAAAGCAAAATGATGCATCGGCCGGGAATCGAACCCGGGCCGCCCGCGTGGCAGGCGAGCATTCTACCACTGAACCACCGATGCTGGGGCCAGCGGCAACTTCACGCTGCTTCCCGAGCAGATGTCTCAAGGGAAAGTGGGACTGCCGTCAAGCGCCGTAGCATTCTGTGGAGAAGATGCTGCAGACGCTGAATCCTGCACTGCACTGCTTAAAAATGCCGCCAGAACGCGGTCCTCGCCGGCGCCGACTCTTGCCAAAGGATGCGAAATGTGCGCGGATACGCTGTCCGAATGCGTCTGGATGTGCTCCCCTAGCCTACCTCGAAATGCGCCTGCCAGGTACGATCACCTTCGGCCGCTGCCGACAGGCGGGAAGCCGACACAGCGCGGAGGCGGGGCGCTCGCTTGTGCGGTGGTGGTGTAATGGTCAGCATAGTTGCCTTCCAAGCAGTTGATCCGGGTTCGATTCCCGGCCACCGCAGCAGGCTTTTAATTTCGCGTATGAGTACTTTTGCCACGCGCTCTTAAATTATTGTTTTTCCGGCCTCCTACTCGCTGCATACCAGCCCTTAGTGTGTCTCGACTTGTCTCGACTTTGCTCGGCTGACGCGAGAGCTGACGCTCTCAAATCGGCCTATATCAAAACGACAAGCACGAGAAACGACTGAGAGAGGTAAAGAGAGGTGAGGCTAGGCGATGGACACACAGCACGCCCCCTTCATTTCACGGTGGCGTCTCCCTGACCGAATCGGGCTGCAGCTCCGAAAACTAAGGAGAAACAAAAATAGGAAGTAAAACTGCCAATAGTACCCTGTGTTCCCATGCGCTCACCCGCCCAAGTACTGACAGGGGCCAAAGTGGTTGCGCATCGGCAATCGGACATTTTCTTTCATTTTCTCTTTATCGGTTGAGAACCAGTGTATTCAAGATATTATGGCCATTGCCGAGTGAATGATGTAGCGCTTCCCGACGAGTCGGGTTCGGATCCTCTGTCAACTTCCACGCAGGGTGATGATCTTTTGGTCATCACACTCGCCAGCTGAAATCGGCGCTGCCTTTTCGTAGTAGTAAAAGAGTAGTGGCCCGTGGGGGGATCGAACCCACGACCTTCGCGTTATTAGCACGACGCTCTAACCAACTGAGCTAACGGGCCCCAGCAGATGCAGTTGCTCAGCCCTACGCTGGAAACTGGTGGCATGAAGCCGTACACCATTTCTATGGTCGTCGTGCGTCTGCTTCCCTAGTCTATATTCTGCTGACGGTCACGAAACAGTAGCTATATTGCGAGCAGGACGGGAAACGGCCGCTCGGACAGCTCAAACTTGTCACGACTCGTGTGGAAAAAATTCCGTTCCGGTACCGGGAATCGAACCCGGGCCTCCTGGGTGAAAGCCAGGTATCCTAGCCACTAGACCACACCGGATGCGGCCGTTTCGTTCGACCGTTCGTACGGTCGCTTGTCGCATTTCGTGTCGAGTGCCGCGTCGGCGCCCTTCTCTCTTTGCGAGCATCTTTGCACAGACTGACTGGCAAGGCGCGCACCTCAAACGCCGCAGAGCAATGCTTTTGGCTTCATGCTCTGCTGGGAGAAGAGGAAAAGGGAAGCTGTAAGTAGCAATAACAGGAGGTAAACATTTTCCCGCTGAAGCGTTGAAAAGTTGTGGATAACAAACAAGAACTACGTTGGCGCCCTAGCAACAGCGCCACCATCAGTCACAGAAAATTAAATGCCCCGGGTGAGGATCGAACTCACGACCTTAAGATTATGAGACTTACGCGCTGCCTACTGCGCTACCGAGGCACGGGTGCACCACTGGTCCTGGAAACTGGGTAAATACCGTACCCAATATTAGACGTAGAGACACTGTACTTCCTGGGTAACGTGTTCTGTTGCTACACGCGCACTGCCGGCCCAGTTGATTGCGGTGTTGCTGCAGCTGTTGCAACGATAGGCAGCACTCCTTGTCGTTAAAGCTCAGTGCCTCGGAGGCACCTGGACACAGCAACTTGTGAGGCCAAGCCGACGCTAGTCTGCAGAACATCATGCGAGCGTCCTAGTGGGGACCGGCGAGTGCTGCGTTCTCGGTTCTTCTCAAGGGAATCCAGCTATATATTCTTGCGGATCGTGCATCTCAAGCGCGCAAGCCACACGGCAGCATTATCGCGGGAAAAGCAAAATGATGCATCGGCCGGGAATCGAACCCGGGCCGCCCGCGTGGCAGGCGAGCATTCTACCACTGAACCACCGATGCTGGGGCCAGCGGCAACTTCACGCTGCTTCCCGAGCAGATGTCTCAAGGGAAAGTGGGACTGCCGTCAAGCGCCGTAGCATTCTGTGGAGAAGATGCTGCAGACGCTGAATCCTGCACTGCACTGCTTAAAAATGCCGCCAGAACGCGGTCCTCGCCGGCGCCGACTCTTGCCAAAGGATGCGAAATGTGCGCGGATACGCTGTCCGAATGCGTCTGGATGTGCTCCCCTAGCCTACCTCGAAATGCGCCTGCCAGGTACGATCACCTTCGGCCGCTGCCGACAGGCGGGAAGCCGACACAGCGCGGAGGCGGGGCGCTCGCTTGTGCGGTGGTGGTGTAATGGTCAGCATAGTTGCCTTCCAAGCAGTTGATCCGGGTTCGATTCCCGGCCACCGCAGCAGGCTTTTAATTTCGCGTATGAGTACTTTTGCCACGCGCTCTTAAATTATTGTTTTTCCGGCCTCCTACTCGCTGCATACCAGCCCTTAGTGTGTCTCGACTTGTCTCGACTTTGCTCGGCTGACGCGAGAGCTGACGCTCTCAAATCGGCCTATATCAAAACGACAAGCACGAGAAACGACTGAGAGAGGTAAAGAGAGGTGAGGCTAGGCGATGGACACACAGCACGCCCCCTTCATTTCACGGTGGCGTCTCCCTGACCGAATCGGGCTGCAGCTCCGAAAACTAAGGAGAAACAAAAATAGGAAGTAAAACTGCCAATAGTACCCTGTGTTCCCATGCGCTCACCCGCCCAAGTACTGACAGGGGCCAAAGTGGTTGCGCATCGGCAATCGGACATTTTCTTTCATTTTCTCTTTATCGGTTGAGAACCAGTGTATTCAAGATATTATGGCCATTGCCGAGTGAATGATGTAGCGCTTCCCGACGAGTCGGGTTCGGATCCTCTGTCAACTTCCACGCAGGGTGATGATCTTTTGGTCATCACACTCGCCAGCTGAAATCGGCGCTGCCTTTTCGTAGTAGTAAAAGAGTAGTGGCCCGTGGGGGGATCGAACCCACGACCTTCGCGTTATTAGCACGACGCTCTAACCAACTGAGCTAACGGGCCCCAGCAGATGCAGTTGCTCAGCCCTACGCTGGAAACTGGTGGCATGAAGCCGTACACCATTTCTATGGTCGTCGTGCGTCTGCTTCCCTAGTCTATATTCTGCTGACGGTCACGAAACAGTAGCTATATTGCGAGCAGGACGGGAAACGGCCGCTCGGACAGCTCAAACTTGTCACGACTCGTGTGGAAAAAATTCCGTTCCGGTACCGGGAATCGAACCCGGGCCTCCTGGGTGAAAGCCAGGTATCCTAGCCACTAGACCACACCGGATGCGGCCGTTTCGTTCGACCGTTCGTACGGTCGCTTGTCGCATTTCGTGTCGAGTGCCGCGTCGGCGCCCTTCTCTCTTTGCGAGCATCTTTGCACAGACTGACTGGCAAGGCGCGCACCTCAAACGCCGCAGAGCAATGCTTTTGGCTTCATGCTCTGCTGGGAGAAGAGGAAAAGGGAAGCTGTAAGTAGCAATAACAGGAGGTAAACATTTTCCCGCTGAAGCGTTGAAAAGTTGTGGATAACAAACAAGAACTACGTTGGCGCCCTAGCAACAGCGCCACCATCAGTCACAGAAAATTAAATGCCCCGGGTGAGGATCGAACTCACGACCTTAAGATTATGAGACTTACGCGCTGCCTACTGCGCTACCGAGGCACGGGTGCACCACTGGTCCTGGAAACTGGGTAAATACCGTACCCAATATTAGACGTAGAGACACTGTACTTCCTGGGTAACGTGTTCTGTTGCTACACGCGCACTGCCGGCCCAGTTGATTGCGGTGTTGCTGCAGCTGTTGCAACGATAGGCAGCACTCCTTGTCGTTAAAGCTCAGTGCCTCGGAGGCACCTGGACACAGCAACTTGTGAGGCCAAGCCGACGCTAGTCTGCAGAACATCATGCGAGCGTCCTAGTGGGGACCGGCGAGTGCTGCGTTCTCGGTTCTTCTCAAGGGAATCCAGCTATATATTCTTGCGGATCGTGCATCTCAAGCGCGCAAGCCACACGGCAGCATTATCGCGGGAAAAGCAAAATGATGCATCGGCCGGGAATCGAACCCGGGCCGCCCGCGTGGCAGGCGAGCATTCTACCACTGAACCACCGATGCTGGGGCCAGCGGCAACTTCACGCTGCTTCCCGAGCAGATGTCTCAAGGGAAAGTGGGACTGCCGTCAAGCGCCGTAGCATTCTGTGGAGAAGATGCTGCAGACGCTGAATCCTGCACTGCACTGCTTAAAAATGCCGCCAGAACGCGGTCCTCGCCGGCGCCGACTCTTGCCAAAGGATGCGAAATGTGCGCGGATACGCTGTCCGAATGCGTCTGGATGTGCTCCCCTAGCCTACCTCGAAATGCGCCTGCCAGGTACGATCACCTTCGGCCGCTGCCGACAGGCGGGAAGCCGACACAGCGCGGAGGCGGGGCGCTCGCTTGTGCGGTGGTGGTGTAATGGTCAGCATAGTTGCCTTCCAAGCAGTTGATCCGGGTTCGATTCCCGGCCACCGCAGCAGGCTTTTAATTTCGCGTATGAGTACTTTTGCCACGCGCTCTTAAATTATTGTTTTTCCGGCCTCCTACTCGCTGCATACCAGCCCTTAGTGTGTCTCGACTTGTCTCGACTTTGCTCGGCTGACGCGAGAGCTGACGCTCTCAAATCGGCCTATATCAAAACGACAAGCACGAGAAACGACTGAGAGAGGTAAAGAGAGGTGAGGCTAGGCGATGGACACACAGCACGCCCCCTTCATTTCACGGTGGCGTCTCCCTGACCGAATCGGGCTGCAGCTCCGAAAACTAAGGAGAAACAAAAATAGGAAGTAAAACTGCCAATAGTACCCTGTGTTCCCATGCGCTCACCCGCCCAAGTACTGACAGGGGCCAAAGTGGTTGCGCATCGGCAATCGGACATTTTCTTTCATTTTCTCTTTATCGGTTGAGAACCAGTGTATTCAAGATATTATGGCCATTGCCGAGTGAATGATGTAGCGCTTCCCGACGAGTCGGGTTCGGATCCTCTGTCAACTTCCACGCAGGGTGATGATCTTTTGGTCATCACACTCGCCAGCTGAAATCGGCGCTGCCTTTTCGTAGTAGTAAAAGAGTAGTGGCCCGTGGGGGGATCGAACCCACGACCTTCGCGTTATTAGCACGACGCTCTAACCAACTGAGCTAACGGGCCCCAGCAGATGCAGTTGCTCAGCCCTACGCTGGAAACTGGTGGCATGAAGCCGTACACCATTTCTATGGTCGTCGTGCGTCTGCTTCCCTAGTCTATATTCTGCTGACGGTCACGAAACAGTAGCTATATTGCGAGCAGGACGGGAAACGGCCGCTCGGACAGCTCAAACTTGTCACGACTCGTGTGGAAAAAATTCCGTTCCGGTACCGGGAATCGAACCCGGGCCTCCTGGGTGAAAGCCAGGTATCCTAGCCACTAGACCACACCGGATGCGGCCGTTTCGTTCGACCGTTCGTACGGTCGCTTGTCGCATTTCGTGTCGAGTGCCGCGTCGGCGCCCTTCTCTCTTTGCGAGCATCTTTGCACAGACTGACTGGCAAGGCGCGCACCTCAAACGCCGCAGAGCAATGCTTTTGGCTTCATGCTCTGCTGGGAGAAGAGGAAAAGGGAAGCTGTAAGTAGCAATAACAGGAGGTAAACATTTTCCCGCTGAAGCGTTGAAAAGTTGTGGATAACAAACAAGAACTACGTTGGCGCCCTAGCAACAGCGCCACCATCAGTCACAGAAAATTAAATGCCCCGGGTGAGGATCGAACTCACGACCTTAAGATTATGAGACTTACGCGCTGCCTACTGCGCTACCGAGGCACGGGTGCACCACTGGTCCTGGAAACTGGGTAAATACCGTACCCAATATTAGACGTAGAGACACTGTACTTCCTGGGTAACGTGTTCTGTTGCTACACGCGCACTGCCGGCCCAGTTGATTGCGGTGTTGCTGCAGCTGTTGCAACGATAGGCAGCACTCCTTGTCGTTAAAGCTCAGTGCCTCGGAGGCACCTGGACACAGCAACTTGTGAGGCCAAGCCGACGCTAGTCTGCAGAACATCATGCGAGCGTCCTAGTGGGGACCGGCGAGTGCTGCGTTCTCGGTTCTTCTCAAGGGAATCCAGCTATATATTCTTGCGGATCGTGCATCTCAAGCGCGCAAGCCACACGGCAGCATTATCGCGGGAAAAGCAAAATGATGCATCGGCCGGGAATCGAACCCGGGCCGCCCGCGTGGCAGGCGAGCATTCTACCACTGAACCACCGATGCTGGGGCCAGCGGCAACTTCACGCTGCTTCCCGAGCAGATGTCTCAAGGGAAAGTGGGACTGCCGTCAAGCGCCGTAGCATTCTGTGGAGAAGATGCTGCAGACGCTGAATCCTGCACTGCACTGCTTAAAAATGCCGCCAGAACGCGGTCCTCGCCGGCGCCGACTCTTGCCAAAGGATGCGAAATGTGCGCGGATACGCTGTCCGAATGCGTCTGGATGTGCTCCCCTAGCCTACCTCGAAATGCGCCTGCCAGGTACGATCACCTTCGGCCGCTGCCGACAGGCGGGAAGCCGACACAGCGCGGAGGCGGGGCGCTCGCTTGTGCGGTGGTGGTGTAATGGTCAGCATAGTTGCCTTCCAAGCAGTTGATCCGGGTTCGATTCCCGGCCACCGCAGCAGGCTTTTAATTTCGCGTATGAGTACTTTTGCCACGCGCTCTTAAATTATTGTTTTTCCGGCCTCCTACTCGCTGCATACCAGCCCTTAGTGTGTCTCGACTTGTCTCGACTTTGCTCGGCTGACGCGAGAGCTGACGCTCTCAAATCGGCCTATATCAAAACGACAAGCACGAGAAACGACTGAGAGAGGTAAAGAGAGGTGAGGCTAGGCGATGGACACACAGCACGCCCCCTTCATTTCACGGTGGCGTCTCCCTGACCGAATCGGGCTGCAGCTCCGAAAACTAAGGAGAAACAAAAATAGGAAGTAAAACTGCCAATAGTACCCTGTGTTCCCATGCGCTCACCCGCCCAAGTACTGACAGGGGCCAAAGTGGTTGCGCATCGGCAATCGGACATTTTCTTTCATTTTCTCTTTATCGGTTGAGAACCAGTGTATTCAAGATATTATGGCCATTGCCGAGTGAATGATGTAGCGCTTCCCGACGAGTCGGGTTCGGATCCTCTGT
This sequence comes from Schistocerca piceifrons, assembly GCF_021461385.2. Taxonomy (NCBI): domain Eukaryota; kingdom Metazoa; phylum Arthropoda; class Insecta; order Orthoptera; family Acrididae; genus Schistocerca; species Schistocerca piceifrons. The sequence continues at coordinate 35,667 of NW_025728875.1, forward strand.
CAACTTCCACGCAGGGTGATGATCTTTTGGTCATCACACTCGCCAGCTGAAATCGGCGCTGCCTTTTCGTAGTAGTAAAAGAGTAGTGGCCCGTGGGGGGATCGAACCCACGACCTTCGCGTTATTAGCACGACGCTCTAACCAACTGAGCTAACGGGCCCCAGCAGATGCAGTTGCTCAGCCCTACGCTGGAAACTGGTGGCATGAAGCCGTACACCATTTCTATGGTCGTCGTGCGTCTGCTTCCCTAGTCTATATTCTGCTGACGGTCACGAAACAGTAGCTATATTGCGAGCAGGACGGGAAACGGCCGCTCGGACAGCTCAAACTTGTCACGACTCGTGTGGAAAAAATTCCGTTCCGGTACCGGGAATCGAACCCGGGCCTCCTGGGTGAAAGCCAGGTATCCTAGCCACTAGACCACACCGGATGCGGCCGTTTCGTTCGACCGTTCGTACGGTCGCTTGTCGCATTTCGTGTCGAGTGCCGCGTCGGCGCCCTTCTCTCTTTGCGAGCATCTTTGCACAGACTGACTGGCAAGGCGCGCACCTCAAACGCCGCAGAGCAATGCTTTTGGCTTCATGCTCTGCTGGGAGAAGAGGAAAAGGGAAGCTGTAAGTAGCAATAACAGGAGGTAAACATTTTCCCGCTGAAGCGTTGAAAAGTTGTGGATAACAAACAAGAACTACGTTGGCGCCCTAGCAACAGCGCCACCATCAGTCACAGAAAATTAAATGCCCCGGGTGAGGATCGAACTCACGACCTTAAGATTATGAGACTTACGCGCTGCCTACTGCGCTACCGAGGCACGGGTGCACCACTGGTCCTGGAAACTGGGTAAATACCGTACCCAATATTAGACGTAGAGACACTGTACTTCCTGGGTAACGTGTTCTGTTGCTACACGCGCACTGCCGGCCCAGTTGATTGCGGTGTTGCTGCAGCTGTTGCAACGATAGGCAGCACTCCTTGTCGTTAAAGCTCAGTGCCTCGGAGGCACCTGGACACAGCAACTTGTGAGGCCAAGCCGACGCTAGTCTGCAGAACATCATGCGAGCGTCCTAGTGGGGACCGGCGAGTGCTGCGTTCTCGGTTCTTCTCAAGGGAATCCAGCTATATATTCTTGCGGATCGTGCATCTCAAGCGCGCAAGCCACACGGCAGCATTATCGCGGGAAAAGCAAAATGATGCATCGGCCGGGAATCGAACCCGGGCCGCCCGCGTGGCAGGCGAGCATTCTACCACTGAACCACCGATGCTGGGGCCAGCGGCAACTTCACGCTGCTTCCCGAGCAGATGTCTCAAGGGAAAGTGGGACTGCCGTCAAGCGCCGTAGCATTCTGTGGAGAAGATGCTGCAGACGCTGAATCCTGCACTGCACTGCTTAAAAATGCCGCCAGAACGCGGTCCTCGCCGGCGCCGACTCTTGCCAAAGGATGCGAAATGTGCGCGGATACGCTGTCCGAATGCGTCTGGATGTGCTCCCCTAGCCTACCTCGAAATGCGCCTGCCAGGTACGATCACCTTCGGCCGCTGCCGACAGGCGGGAAGCCGACACAGCGCGGAGGCGGGGCGCTCGCTTGTGCGGTGGTGGTGTAATGGTCAGCATAGTTGTCTTCCAAGCAGTTGATCCGGGTTCGATTCCCGGCCACCGCAGCAGGCTTTTAATTTCGCGTATGAGTACTTTTGCCACGCGCTCTTAAATTATTGTTTTTCCGGCCTCCTACTCGCTGCATACCAGCCCTTAGTGTGTCTCGACTTGTCTCGACTTTGCTCGGCTGACGCGAGAGCTGACGCTCTCAAATCGGCCTATATCAAAACGACAAGCACGAGAAACGACTGAGAGAGGTAAAGAGAGGTGAGGCTAGGCGATGGACACACAGCACGCCCCCTTCATTTCACGGTGGCGTCTCCCTGACCGAATCGGGCTGCAGCTCCGAAAACTAAGGAGAAACAAAAATAGGAAGTAAAACTGCCAATAGTACCCTGTGTTCCCATGCGCTCACCCGCCCAAGTACTGACAGGGGCCAAAGTGGTTGCGCATCGGCAATCGGACATTTTCTTTCATTTTCTCTTTATCGGTTGAGAACCAGTGTATTCAAGATATTATGGCCATTGCCGAGTGAATGATGTAGCGCTTCCCGACGAGTCGGGTTCGGATCCTCTGTCAACTTCCACGCAGGGTGATGATCTTTTGGTCATCACACTCGCCAGCTGAAATCGGCGCTGCCTTTTCGTAGTAGTAAAAGAGTAGTGGCCCGTGGGGGGATCGAACCCACGACCTTCGCGTTATTAGCACGACGCTCTAACCAACTGAGCTAACGGGCCCCAGCAGATGCAGTTGCTCAGCCCTACGCTGGAAACTGGTGGCATGAAGCCGTACACCATTTCTATGGTCGTCGTGCGTCTGCTTCCCTAGTCTATATTCTGCTGACGGTCACGAAACAGTAGCTATATTGCGAGCAGGACGGGAAACGGCCGCTCGGACAGCTCAAACTTGTCACGACTCGTGTGGAAAAAATTCCGTTCCGGTACCGGGAATCGAACCCGGGCCTCCTGGGTGAAAGCCAGGTATCCTAGCCACTAGACCACACCGGATGCGGCCGTTTCGTTCGACCGTTCGTACGGTCGCTTGTCGCATTTCGTGTCGAGTGCCGCGTCGGCGCCCTTCTCTCTTTGCGAGCATCTTTGCACAGACTGACTGGCAAGGCGCGCACCTCAAACGCCGCAGAGCAATGCTTTTGGCTTCATGCTCTGCTGGGAGAAGAGGAAAAGGGAAGCTGTAAGTAGCAATAACAGGAGGTAAACATTTTCCCGCTGAAGCGTTGAAAAGTTGTGGATAACAAACAAGAACTACGTTGGCGCCCTAGCAACAGCGCCACCATCAGTCACAGAAAATTAAATGCCCCGGGTGAGGATCGAACTCACGACCTTAAGATTATGAGACTTACGCGCTGCCTACTGCGCTACCGAGGCACGGGTGCACCACTGGTCCTGGAAACTGGGTAAATACCGTACCCAATATTAGACGTAGAGACACTGTACTTCCTGGGTAACGTGTTCTGTTGCTACACGCGCACTGCCGGCCCAGTTGATTGCGGTGTTGCTGCAGCTGTTGCAACGATAGGCAGCACTCCTTGTCGTTAAAGCTCAGTGCCTCGGAGGCACCTGGACACAGCAACTTGTGAGGCCAAGCCGACGCTAGTCTGCAGAACATCATGCGAGCGTCCTAGTGGGGACCGGCGAGTGCTGCGTTCTCGGTTCTTCTCAAGGGAATCCAGCTATATATTCTTGCGGATCGTGCATCTCAAGCGCGCAAGCCACACGGCAGCATTATCGCGGGAAAAGCAAAATGATGCATCGGCCGGGAATCGAACCCGGGCCGCCCGCGTGGCAGGCGAGCATTCTACCACTGAACCACCGATGCTGGGGCCAGCGGCAACTTCACGCTGCTTCCCGAGCAGATGTCTCAAGGGAAAGTGGGACTGCCGTCAAGCGCCGTAGCATTCTGTGGAGAAGATGCTGCAGACGCTGAATCCTGCACTGCACTGCTTAAAAATGCCGCCAGAACGCGGTCCTCGCCGGCGCCGACTCTTGCCAAAGGATGCGAAATGTGCGCGGATACGCTGTCCGAATGCGTCTGGATGTGCTCCCCTAGCCTACCTCGAAATGCGCCTGCCAGGTACGATCACCTTCGGCCGCTGCCGACAGGCGGGAAGCCGACACAGCGCGGAGGCGGGGCGCTCGCTTGTGCGGTGGTGGTGTAATGGTCAGCATAGTTGCCTTCCAAGCAGTTGATCCGGGTTCGATTCCCGGCCACCGCAGCAGGCTTTTAATTTCGCGTATGAGTACTTTTGCCACGCGCTCTTAAATTATTGTTTTTCCGGCCTCCTACTCGCTGCATACCAGCCCTTAGTGTGTCTCGACTTGTCTCGACTTTGCTCGGCTGACGCGAGAGCTGACGCTCTCAAATCGGCCTATATCAAAACGACAAGCACGAGAAACGACTGAGAGAGGTAAAGAGAGGTGAGGCTAGGCGATGGACACACAGCACGCCCCCTTCATTTCACGGTGGCGTCTCCCTGACCGAATCGGGCTGCAGCTCCGAAAACTAAGGAGAAACAAAAATAGGAAGTAAAACTGCCAATAGTACCCTGTGTTCCCATGCGCTCACCCGCCCAAGTACTGACAGGGGCCAAAGTGGTTGCGCATCGGCAATCGGACATTTTCTTTCATTTTCTCTTTATCGGTTGAGAACCAGTGTATTCAAGATATTATGGCCATTGCCGAGTGAATGATGTAGCGCTTCCCGACGAGTCGGGTTCGGATCCTCTGTCAACTTCCACGCAGGGTGATGATCTTTTGGTCATCACACTCGCCAGCTGAAATCGGCGCTGCCTTTTCGTAGTAGTAAAAGAGCAGTGGCCCGTGGGGGGATCGAACCCACGACCTTCGCGTTATTAGCACGACGCTCTAACCAACTGAGCTAACGGGCCCCAGCAGATGCAGTTGCTCAGCCCTACGCTGGAAACTGGTGGCATGAAGCCGTACACCATTTCTATGGTCGTCGTGCGTCTGCTTCCCTAGTCTATATTCTGCTGACGGTCACGAAACAGTAGCTATATTGCGAGCAGGACGGGAAACGGCCGCTCGGACAGCTCAAACTTGTCACGACTCGTGTGGAAAAAATTCCGTTCCGGTACCGGGAATCGAACCCGGGCCTCCTGGGTGAAAGCCAGGTATCCTAGCCACTAGACCACACCGGATGCGGCCGTTTCGTTCGACCGTTCGTACGGTCGCTTGTCGCATTTCGTGTCGAGTGCCGCGTCGGCGCCCTTCTCTCTTTGCGAGCATCTTTGCACAGACTGACTGGCAAGGCGCGCACCTCAAACGCCGCAGAGCAATGCTTTTGGCTTCATGCTCTGCTGGGAGAAGAGGAAAAGGGAAGCTGTAAGTAGCAATAACAGGAGGTAAACATTTTCCCGCTGAAGCGTTGAAAAGTTGTGGATAACAAACAAGAACTACGTTGGCGCCCTAGCAACAGCGCCACCATCAGTCACAGAAAATTAAATGCCCCGGGTGAGGATCGAACTCACGACCTTAAGATTATGAGACTTACGCGCTGCCTACTGCGCTACCGAGGCACGGGTGCACCACTGGTCCTGGAAACTGGGTAAATACCGTACCCAATATTAGACGTAGAGACACTGTACTTCCTGGGTAACGTGTTCTGTTGCTACACGCGCACTGCCGGCCCAGTTGATTGCGGTGTTGCTGCAGCTGTTGCAACGATAGGCAGCACTCCTTGTCGTTAAAGCTCAGTGCCTCGGAGGCACCTGGACACAGCAACTTGTGAGGCCAAGCCGACGCTAGTCTGCAGAACATCATGCGAGCGTCCTAGTGGGGACCGGCGAGTGCTGCGTTCTCGGTTCTTCTCAAGGGAATCCAGCTATATATTCTTGCGGATCGTGCATCTCAAGCGCGCAAGCCACACGGCAGCATTATCGCGGGAAAAGCAAAATGATGCATCGGCCGGGAATCGAACCCGGGCCGCCCGCGTGGCAGGCGAGCATTCTACCACTGAACCACCGATGCTGGGGCCAGCGGCAACTTCACGCTGCTTCCCGAGCAGATGTCTCAAGGGAAAGTGGGACTGCCGTCAAGCGCCGTAGCATTCTGTGGAGAAGATGCTGCAGACGCTGAATCCTGCACTGCACTGCTTAAAAATGCCGCCAGAACGCGGTCCTCGCCGGCGCCGACTCTTGCCAAAGGATGCGAAATGTGCGCGGATACGCTGTCCGAATGCGTCTGGATGTGCTCCCCTAGCCTACCTCGAAATGCGCCTGCCAGGTACGATCACCTTCGGCCGCTGCCGACAGGCGGGAAGCCGACACAGCGCGGAGGCGGGGCGCTCGCTTGTGCGGTGGTGGTGTAATGGTCAGCATAGTTGCCTTCCAAGCAGTTGATCCGGGTTCGATTCCCGGCCACCGCAGCAGGCTTTTAATTTCGCGTATGAGTACTTTTGCCACGCGCTCTTAAATTATTGTTTTTCCGGCCTCCTACTCGCTGCATACCAGCCCTTAGTGTGTCTCGACTTGTCTCGACTTTGCTCGGCTGACGCGAGAGCTGACGCTCTCAAATCGGCCTATATCAAAACGACAAGCACGAGAAACGACTGAGAGAGGTAAAGAGAGGTGAGGCTAGGCGATGGACACACAGCACGCCCCCTTCATTTCACGGTGGCGTCTCCCTGACCGAATCGGGCTGCAGCTCCGAAAACTAAGGAGAAACAAAAATAGGAAGTAAAACTGCCAATAGTACCCTGTGTTCCCATGCGCTCACCCGCCCAAGTACTGACAGGGGCCAAAGTGGTTGCGCATCGGCAATCGGACATTTTCTTTCATTTTCTCTTTATCGGTTGAGAACCAGTGTATTCAAGATATTATGGCCATTGCCGAGTGAATGATGTAGCGCTTCCCGACGAGTCGGGTTCGGATCCTCTGTCAACTTCCACGCAGGGTGATGATCTTTTGGTCATCACACTCGCCAGCTGAAATCGGCGCTGCCTTTTCGTAGTAGTAAAAGAGCAGTGGCCCGTGGGGGGATCGAACCCACGACCTTCGCGTTATTAGCACGACGCTCTAACCAACTGAGCTAACGGGCCCCAGCAGATGCAGTTGCTCAGCCCTACGCTGGAAACTGGTGGCATGAAGCCGTACACCATTTCTATGGTCGTCGTGCGTCTGCTTCCCTAGTCTATATTCTGCTGACGGTCACGAAACAGTAGCTATATTGCGAGCAGGACGGGAAACGGCCGCTCGGACAGCTCAAACTTGTCACGACTCGTGTGGAAAAAATTCCGTTCCGGTACCGGGAATCGAACCCGGGCCTCCTGGGTGAAAGCCAGGTATCCTAGCCACTAGACCACACCGGATGCGGCCGTTTCGTTCGACCGTTCGTACGGTCGCTTGTCGCATTTCGTGTCGAGTGCCGCGTCGGCGCCCTTCTCTCTTTGCGAGCATCTTTGCACAGACTGACTGGCAAGGCGCGCACCTCAAACGCCGCAGAGCAATGCTTTTGGCTTCATGCTCTGCTGGGAGAAGAGGAAAAGGGAAGCTGTAAGTAGCAATAACAGGAGGTAAACATTTTCCCGCTGAAGCGTTGAAAAGTTGTGGATAACAAACAAGAACTACGTTGGCGCCCTAGCAACAGCGCCACCATCAGTCACAGAAAATTAAATGCCCCGGGTGAGGATCGAACTCACGACCTTAAGATTATGAGACTTACGCGCTGCCTACTGCGCTACCGAGGCACGGGTGCACCACTGGTCCTGGAAACTGGGTAAATACCGTACCCAATATTAGACGTAGAGACACTGTACTTCCTGGGTAACGTGTTCTGTTGCTACACGCGCACTGCCGGCCCAGTTGATTGCGGTGTTGCTGCAGCTGTTGCAACGATAGGCAGCACTCCTTGTCGTTAAAGCTCAGTGCCTCGGAGGCACCTGGACACAGCAACTTGTGAGGCCAAGCCGACGCTAGTCTGCAGAACATCATGCGAGCGTCCTAGTGGGGACCGGCGAGTGCTGCGTTCTCGGTTCTTCTCAAGGGAATCCAGCTATATATTCTTGCGGATCGTGCATCTCAAGCGCGCAAGCCACACGGCAGCATTATCGCGGGAAAAGCAAAATGATGCATCGGCCGGGAATCGAACCCGGGCCGCCCGCGTGGCAGGCGAGCATTCTACCACTGAACCACCGATGCTGGGGCCAGCGGCAACTTCACGCTGCTTCCCGAGCAGATGTCTCAAGGGAAAGTGGGACTGCCGTCAAGCGCCGTAGCATTCTGTGGAGAAGATGCTGCAGACGCTGAATCCTGCACTGCACTGCTTAAAAATGCCGCCAGAACGCGGTCCTCGCCGGCGCCGACTCTTGCCAAAGGATGCGAAATGTGCGCGGATACGCTGTCCGAATGCGTCTGGATGTGCTCCCCTAGCCTACCTCGAAATGCGCCTGCCAGGTACGATCACCTTCGGCCGCTGCCGACAGGCGGGAAGCCGACACAGCGCGGAGGCGGGGCGCTCGCTTGTGCGGTGGTGGTGTAATGGTCAGCATAGTTGCCTTCCAAGCAGTTGATCCGGGTTCGATTCCCGGCCACCGCAGCAGGCTTTTAATTTCGCGTATGAGTACTTTTGCCACGCGCTCTTAAATTATTGTTTTTCCGGCCTCCTACTCGCTGCATACCAGCCCTTAGTGTGTCTCGACTTGTCTCGACTTTGCTCGGCTGACGCGAGAGCTGACGCTCTCAAATCGGCCTATATCAAAACGACAAGCACGAGAAACGACTGAGAGAGGTAAAGAGAGGTGAGGCTAGGCGATGGACACACAGCACGCCCCCTTCATTTCACGGTGGCGTCTCCCTGACCGAATCGGGCTGCAGCTCCGAAAACTAAGGAGAAACAAAAATAGGAAGTAAAACTGCCAATAGTACCCTGTGTTCCCATGCGCTCACCCGCCCAAGTACTGACAGGGGCCAAAGTGGTTGCGCATCGGCAATCGGACATTTTCTTTCATTTTCTCTTTATCGGTTGAGAACCAGTGTATTCAAGATATTATGGCCATTGCCGAGTGAATGATGTAGCGCTTCCCGACGAGTCGGGTTCGGATCCTCTGTCAACTTCCACGCAGGGTGATGATCTTTTGGTCATCACACTCGCCAGCTGAAATCGGCGCTGCCTTTTCGTAGTAGTAAAAGAGTAGTGGCCCGTGGGGGGATCGAACCCACGACCTTCGCGTTATTAGCACGACGCTCTAACCAACTGAGCTAACGGGCCCCAGCAGATGCAGTTGCTCAGCCCTACGCTGGAAACTGGTGGCATGAAGCCGTACACCATTTCTATGGTCGTCGTGCGTCTGCTTCCCTAGTCTATATTCTGCTGACGGTCACGAAACAGTAGCTATATTGCGAGCAGGACGGGAAACGGCCGCTCGGACAGCTCAAACTTGTCACGACTCGTGTGGAAAAAATTCCGTTCCGGTACCGGGAATCGAACCCGGGCCTCCTGGGTGAAAGCCAGGTATCCTAGCCACTAGACCACACCGGATGCGGCCGTTTCGTTCGACCGTTCGTACGGTCGCTTGTCGCATTTCGTGTCGAGTGCCGCGTCGGCGCCCTTCTCTCTTTGCGAGCATCTTTGCACAGACTGACTGGCAAGGCGCGCACCTCAAACGCCGCAGAGCAATGCTTTTGGCTTCATGCTCTGCTGGGAGAAGAGGAAAAGGGAAGCTGTAAGTAGCAATAACAGGAGGTAAACATTTTCCCGCTGAAGCGTTGAAAAGTTGTGGATAACAAACAAGAACTACGTTGGCGCCCTAGCAACAGCGCCACCATCAGTCACAGAAAATTAAATGCCCCGGGTGAGGATCGAACTCACGACCTTAAGATTATGAGACTTACGCGCTGCCTACTGCGCTACCGAGGCACGGGTGCACCACTGGTCCTGGAAACTGGGTAAATACCGTACCCAATATTAGACGTAGAGACACTGTACTTCCTGGGTAACGTGTTCTGTTGCTACACGCGCACTGCCGGCCCAGTTGATTGCGGTGTTGCTGCAGCTGTTGCAACGATAGGCAGCACTCCTTGTCGTTAAAGCTCAGTGCCTCGGAGGCACCTGGACACAGCAACTTGTGAGGCCAAGCCGACGCTAGTCTGCAGAACATCATGCGAGCGTCCTAGTGGGGACCGGCGAGTGCTGCGTTCTCGGTTCTTCTCAAGGGAATCCAGCTATATATTCTTGCGGATCGTGCATCTCAAGCGCGCAAGCCACACGGCAGCATTATCGCGGGAAAAGCAAAATGATGCATCGGCCGGGAATCGAACCCGGGCCGCCCGCGTGGCAGGCGAGCATTCTACCACTGAACCACCGATGCTGGGGCCAGCGGCAACTTCACGCTGCTTCCCGAGCAGATGTCTCAAGGGAAAGTGGGACTGCCGTCAAGCGCCGTAGCATTCTGTGGAGAAGATGCTGCAGACGCTGAATCCTGCACTGCACTGCTTAAAAATGCCGCCAGAACGCGGTCCTCGCCGGCGCCGACTCTTGCCAAAGGATGCGAAATGTGCGCGGATACGCTGTCCGAATGCGTCTGGATGTGCTCCCCTAGCCTACCTCGAAATGCGCCTGCCAGGTACGATCACCTTCGGCCGCTGCCGACAGGCGGGAAGCCGACACAGCGCGGAGGCGGGGCGCTCGCTTGTGCGGTGGTGGTGTAATGGTCAGCATAGTTGCCTTCCAAGCAGTTGATCCGGGTTCGATTCCCGGCCACCGCAGCAGGCTTTTAATTTCGCGTATGAGTACTTTTGCCACGCGCTCTTAAATTATTGTTTTTCCGGCCTCCTACTCGCTGCATACCAGCCCTTAGTGTGTCTCGACTTGTCTCGACTTTGCTCGGCTGACGCGAGAGCTGACGCTCTCAAATCGGCCTATATCAAAACGACAAGCACGAGAAACGACTGAGAGAGGTAAAGAGAGGTGAGGCTAGGCGATGGACACACAGCACGCCCCCTTCATTTCACGGTGGCGTCTCCCTGACCGAATCGGGCTGCAGCTCCGAAAACTAAGGAGAAACAAAAATAGGAAGTAAAACTGCCAATAGTACCCTGTGTTCCCATGCGCTCACCCGCCCAAGTACTGACAGGGGCCAAAGTGGTTGCGCATCGGCAATCGGACATTTTCTTTCATTTTCTCTTTATCGGTTGAGAACCAGTGTATTCAAGATATTATGGCCATTGCCGAGTGAATGATGTAGCGCTTCCCGACGAGTCGGGTTCGGATCCTCTGTCAACTTCCACGCAGGGTGATGATCTTTTGGTCATCACACTCGCCAGCTGAAATCGGCGCTGCCTTTTCGTAGTAGTAAAAGAGTAGTGGCCCGTGGGGGGATCGAACCCACGACCTTCGCGTTATTAGCACGACGCTCTAACCAACTGAGCTAACGGGCCCCAGCAGATGCAGTTGCTCAGCCCTACGCTGGAAACTGGTGGCATGAAGCCGTACACCATTTCTATGGTCGTCGTGCGTCTGCTTCCCTAGTCTATATTCTGCTGACGGTCACGAAACAGTAGCTATATTGCGAGCAGGACGGGAAACGGCCGCTCGGACAGCTCAAACTTGTCACGACTCGTGTGGAAAAAATTCCGTTCCGGTACCGGGAATCGAACCCGGGCCTCCTGGGTGAAAGCCAGGTATCCTAGCCACTAGACCACACCGGATGCGGCCGTTTCGTTCGACCGTTCGTACGGTCGCTTGTCGCATTTCGTGTCGAGTGCCGCGTCGGCGCCCTTCTCTCTTTGCGAGCATCTTTGCACAGACTGACTGGCAAGGCGCGCACCTCAAACGCCGCAGAGCAATGCTTTTGGCTTCATGCTCTGCTGGGAGAAGAGGAAAAGGGAAGCTGTAAGTAGCAATAACAGGAGGTAAACATTTTCCCGCTGAAGCGTTGAAAAGTTGTGGATAACAAACAAGAACTACGTTGGCGCCCTAGCAACAGCGCCACCATCAGTCACAGAAAATTAAATGCCCCGGGTGAGGATCGAACTCACGACCTTAAGATTATGAGACTTACGCGCTGCCTACTGCGCTACCGAGGCACGGGTGCACCACTGGTCCTGGAAACTGGGTAAATACCGTACCCAATATTAGACGTAGAGACACTGTACTTCCTGGGTAACGTGTTCTGTTGCTACACGCGCACTGCCGGCCCAGTTGATTGCGGTGTTGCTGCAGCTGTTGCAACGATAGGCAGCACTCCTTGTCGTTAAAGCTCAGTGCCTCGGAGGCACCTGGACACAGCAACTTGTGAGGCCAAGCCGACGCTAGTCTGCAGAACATCATGCGAGCGTCCTAGTGGGGACCGGCGAGTGCTGCGTTCTCGGTTCTTCTCAAGGGAATCCAGCTATATATTCTTGCGGATCGTGCATCTCAAGCGCGCAAGCCACACGGCAGCATTATCGCGGGAAAAGCAAAATGATGCATCGGCCGGGAATCGAACCCGGGCCGCCCGCGTGGCAGGCGAGCATTCTACCACTGAACCACCGATGCTGGGGCCAGCGGCAACTTCACGCTGCTTCCCGAGCAGATGTCTCAAGGGAAAGTGGGACTGCCGTCAAGCGCCGTAGCATTCTGTGGAGAAGATGCTGCAGACGCTGAATCCTGCACTGCACTGCTTAAAAATGCCGCCAGAACGCGGTCCTCGCCGGCGCCGACTCTTGCCAAAGGATGCGAAATGTGCGCGGATACGCTGTCCGAATGCGTCTGGATGTGCTCCCCTAGCCTACCTCGAAATGCGCCTGCCAGGTACGATCACCTTCGGCCGCTGCCGACAGGCGGGAAGCCGACACAGCGCGGAGGCGGGGCGCTCGCTTGTGCGGTGGTGGTGTAATGGTCAGCATAGTTGCCTTCCAAGCAGTTGATCCGGGTTCGATTCCCGGCCACCGCAGCAGGCTTTTAATTTCGCGTATGAGTACTTTTGCCACGCGCTCTTAAATTATTGTTTTTCCGGCCTCCTACTCGCTGCATACCAGCCCTTAGTGTGTCTCGACTTGTCTCGACTTTGCTCGGCTGACGCGAGAGCTGACGCTCTCAAATCGGCCTATATCAAAACGACAAGCACGAGAAACGACTGAGAGAGGTAAAGAGAGGTGAGGCTAGGCGATGGACACACAGCACGCCCCCTTCATTTCACGGTGGCGTCTCCCTGACCGAATCGGGCTGCAGCTCCGAAAACTAAGGAGAAACAAAAATAGGAAGTAAAACTGCCAATAGTACCCTGTGTTCCCATGCGCTCACCCGCCCAAGTACTGACAGGGGCCAAAGTGGTTGCGCATCGGCAATCGGACATTTTCTTTCATTTTCTCTTTATCGGTTGAGAACCAGTGTATTCAAGATATTATGGCCATTGCCGAGTGAATGATGTAGCGCTTCCCGACGAGTCGGGTTCGGATCCTCTGTCAACTTCCACGCAGGGTGATGATCTTTTGGTCATCACACTCGCCAGCTGAAATCGGCGCTGCCTTTTCGTAGTAGTAAAAGAGCAGTGGCCCGTGGGGGGATCGAACCCACGACCTTCGCGTTATTAGCACGACGCTCTAACCAACTGAGCTAACGGGCCCCAGCAGATGCAGTTGCTCAGCCCTACGCTGGAAACTGGTGGCATGAAGCCGTACACCATTTCTATGGTCGTCGTGCGTCTGCTTCCCTAGTCTATATTCTGCTGACGGTCACGAAACAGTAGCTATATTGCGAGCAGGACGGGAAACGGCCGCTCGGACAGCTCAAACTTGTCACGACTCGTGTGGAAAAAATTCCGTTCCGGTACCGGGAATCGAACCCGGGCCTCCTGGGTGAAAGCCAGGTATCCTAGCCACTAGACCACACCGGATGCGGCCGTTTCGTTCGACCGTTCGTACGGTCGCTTGTCGCATTTCGTGTCGAGTGCCGCGTCGGCGCCCTTCTCTCTTTGCGAGCATCTTTGCACAGACTGACTGGCAAGGCGCGCACCTCAAACGCCGCAGAGCAATGCTTTTGGCTTCATGCTCTGCTGGGAGAAGAGGAAAAGGGAAGCTGTAAGTAGCAATAACAGGAGGTAAACATTTTCCCGCTGAAGCGTTGAAAAGTTGTGGATAACAAACAAGAACTACGTTGGCGCCCTAGCAACAGCGCCACCATCAGTCACAGAAAATTAAATGCCCCGGGTGAGGATCGAACTCACGACCTTAAGATTATGAGACTTACGCGCTGCCTACTGCGCTACCGAGGCACGGGTGCACCACTGGTCCTGGAAACTGGGTAAATACCGTACCCAATATTAGACGTAGAGACACTGTACTTCCTGGGTAACGTGTTCTGTTGCTACACGCGCACTGCCGGCCCAGTTGATTGCGGTGTTGCTGCAGCTGTTGCAACGATAGGCAGCACTCCTTGTCGTTAAAGCTCAGTGCCTCGGAGGCACCTGGACACAGCAACTTGTGAGGCCAAGCCGACGCTAGTCTGCAGAACATCATGCGAGCGTCCTAGTGGGGACCGGCGAGTGCTGCGTTCTCGGTTCTTCTCAAGGGAATCCAGCTATATATTCTTGCGGATCGTGCATCTCAAGCGCGCAAGCCACACGGCAGCATTATCGCGGGAAAAGCAAAATGATGCATCGGCCGGGAATCGAACCCGGGCCGCCCGCGTGGCAGGCGAGCATTCTACCACTGAACCACCGATGCTGGGGCCAGCGGCAACTTCACGCTGCTTCCCGAGCAGATGTCTCAAGGGAAAGTGGGACTGCCGTCAAGCGCCGTAGCATTCTGTGGAGAAGATGCTGCAGACGCTGAATCCTGCACTGCACTGCTTAAAAATGCCGCCAGAACGCGGTCCTCGCCGGCGCCGACTCTTGCCAAAGGATGCGAAATGTGCGCGGATACGCTGTCCGAATGCGTCTGGATGTGCTCCCCTAGCCTACCTCGAAATGCGCCTGCCAGGTACGATCACCTTCGGCCGCTGCCGACAGGCGGGAAGCCGACACAGCGCGGAGGCGGGGCGCTCGCTTGTGCGGTGGTGGTGTAATGGTCAGCATAGTTGCCTTCCAAGCAGTTGATCCGGGTTCGATTCCCGGCCACCGCAGCAGGCTTTTAATTTCGCGTATGAGTACTTTTGCCACGCGCTCTTAAATTATTGTTTTTCCGGCCTCCTACTCGCTGCATACCAGCCCTTAGTGTGTCTCGACTTGTCTCGACTTTGCTCGGCTGACGCGAGAGCTGACGCTCTCAAATCGGCCTATATCAAAACGACAAGCACGAGAAACGACTGAGAGAGGTAAAGAGAGGTGAGGCTAGGCGATGGACACACAGCACGCCCCCTTCATTTCACGGTGGCGTCTCCCTGACCGAATCGGGCTGCAGCTCCGAAAACTAAGGAGAAACAAAAATAGGAAGTAAAACTGCCAATAGTACCCTGTGTTCCCATGCGCTCACCCGCCCAAGTACTGACAGGGGCCAAAGTGGTTGCGCATCGGCAATCGGACATTTTCTTTCATTTTCTCTTTATCGGTTGAGAACCAGTGTATTCAAGATATTATGGCCATTGCCGAGTGAATGATGTAGCGCTTCCCGACGAGTCGGGTTCGGATCCTCTGTCAACTTCCACGCAGGGTGATGATCTTTTGGTCATCACACTCGCCAGCTGAAATCGGCGCTGCCTTTTCGTAGTAGTAAAAGAGTAGTGGCCCGTGGGGGGATCGAACCCACGACCTTCGCGTTATTAGCACGACGCTCTAACCAACTGAGCTAACGGGCCCCAGCAGATGCAGTTGCTCAGCCCTACGCTGGAAACGGGTGGCATGAAGCCGTACACCATTTCTATGGTCGTCGTGCGTCTGCTTCCCTAGTCTATATTCTGCTGACGGTCACGAAACAGTAGCTATATTGCGAGCAGGACGGGAAACGGCCGCTCGGACAGCTCAAACTTGTCACGACTCGTGTGGAAAAAATTCCGTTCCGGTACCGGGAATCGAACCCGGGCCTCCTGGGTGAAAGCCAGGTATCCTAGCCACTAGACCACACCGGATGCGGCCGTTTCGTTCGACCGTTCGTACGGTCGCTTGTCGCATTTCGTGTCGAGTGCCGCGTCGGCGCCCTTCTCTCTTTGCGAGCATCTTTGCACAGACTGACTGGCAAGGCGCGCACCTCAAACGCCGCAGAGCAATGCTTTTGGCTTCATGCTCTGCTGGGAGAAGAGGAAAAGGGAAGCTGTAAGTAGCAATAACAGGAGGTAAACATTTTCCCGCTGAAGCGTTGAAACGTTGTGGATAACAAACAAGAACTACGTTGGCGCCCTAGCAACAGCGCCACCATCAGTCACAGAAAATTAAATGCCCCGGGTGAGGATCGAACTCACGACCTTAAGATTATGAGACTTACGCGCTGCCTACTGCGCTACCGAGGCACGGGTGCACCACTGGTCCTGGAAACTGGGTAAATACCGTACCCAATATTAGACGTAGAGACACTGTACTTCCTGGGTAACGTGTTCTGTTGCTACACGCGCACTGCCGGCCCAGTTGATTGCGGTGTTGCTGCAGCTGTTGCAACGATAGGCAGCACTCCTTGTCGTTAAAGCTCAGTGCCTCGGAGGCACCTGGACACAGCAACTTGTGAGGCCAAGCCGACGCTAGTCTGCAGAACATCATGCGAGCGTCCTAGTGGGGACCGGCGAGTGCTGCGTTCTCGGTTCTTCTCAAGGGAATCCAGCTATATATTCTTGCGGATCGTGCATCTCAAGCGCGCAAGCCACACGGCAGCATTATCGCGGGAAAAGCAAAATGATGCATCGGCCGGGAATCGAACCCGGGCCGCCCGCGTGGCAGGCGAGCATTCTACCACTGAACCACCGATGCTGGGGCCAGCGGCAACTTCACGCTGCTTCCCGAGCAGATGTCTCAAGGGAAAGTGGGACTGCCGTCAAGCGCCGTAGCATTCTGTGGAGAAGATGCTGCAGACGCTGAATCCTGCACTGCACTGCTTAAAAATGCCGCCAGAACGCGGTCCTCGCCGGCGCCGACTCTTGCCAAAGGATGCGAAATGTGCGCGGATACGCTGTCCGAATGCGTCTGGATGTGCTCCCCTAGCCTACCTCGAAATGCGCCTGCCAGGTACGATCACCTTCGGCCGCTGCCGACAGGCGGGAAGCCGACACAGCGCGGAGGCGGGGCGCTCGCTTGTGCGGTGGTGGTGTAATGGTCAGCATAGTTGCCTTCCAAGCAGTTGATCGGGTTCGATTCCCGGCCACCGCAGCAGGCTTTTAATTTCGCGTATGAGTACTTTTGCCACGCGCTCTTAAATTATTGTTTTTCCGGCCTCCTACTCGCTGCATACCAGCCCTTAGTGTGTCTCGACTTGTCTCGACTTTGCTCGGCTGACGCGAGAGCTGACGCTCTCAAATCGGCCTATATCAAAACGACAAGCACGAGAAACGACTGAGAGAGGTAAAGAGAGGTGAGGCTAGGCGATGGACACACAGCACGCCCCCTTCATTTCACGGTGGCGTCTCCCTGACCGAATCGGGCTGCAGCTCCGAAAACTAAGGAGAAACAAAAATAGGAAGTAAAACTGCCAATAGTACCCTGTGTTCCCATGCGCTCACCCGCCCAAGTACTGACAGGGGCCAAAGTGGTTGCGCATCGGCAATCGGACATTTTCTTTCATTTTCTCTTTATCGGTTGAGAACCAGTGTATTCAAGATATTATGGCCATTGCCGAGTGAATGATGTAGCGCTTCCCGACGAGTCGGGTTCGGATCCTCTGTCAACTTCCACGCAGGGTGATGATCTTTTGGTCATCACACTCGCCAGCTGAAATCGGCGCTGCCTTTTCGTAGTAGTAAAAGAGTAGTGGCCCGTGGGGGGATCGAACCCACGACCTTCGCGTTATTAGCACGACGCTCTAACCAACTGAGCTAACGGGCCCCAGCAGATGCAGTTGCTCAGCCCTACGCTGGAAACGGGTGGCATGAAGCCGTACACCATTTCTATGGTCGTCGTGCGTCTGCTTCCCTAGTCTATATTCTGCTGACGGTCACGAAACAGTAGCTATATTGCGAGCAGGACGGGAAACGGCCGCTCGGACAGCTCAAACTTGTCACGACTCGTGTGGAAAAAATTCCGTTCCGGTACCGGGAATCGAACCCGGGCCTCCTGGGTGAAAGCCAGGTATCCTAGCCACTAGACCACACCGGATGCGGCCGTTTCGTTCGACCGTTCGTACGGTCGCTTGTCGCATTTCGTGTCGAGTGCCGCGTCGGCGCCCTTCTCTCTTGCGAGCATCTTTGCACAGACTGACTGGCAAGGCGCGCACCTCAAACGCCGCAGAGCAATGCTTTTGGCTTCATGCTCTGCTGGGAGAAGAGGAAAAGGGGAAGCTGTAAGTAGCAATAACAGGAGGTAAACATTTTCCCGCTGAAGCGTTGAAACGTTGTGGATAACAAACAAGAACTACGTTGGCGCCCTAGCAACAGCGCCACCATCAGTCACAGAAAATTAAATGCCCGGGTGAGGATCGAACTCACGACCTTAAGATTATGAGACTTACGCGCTGCCTACTGCGCTACCGAGGCACGGGTGCACCACTGGTCCTGGAAACTGGGTAAATACCGTACCCAATATTAGACGTAGAGACACTGTACTTCCTGGGTAACGTGTTCTGTTGCTACACGCGCACTGCCGGCCCAGTTGATTGCGGTGTTGCTGCAGCTGTTGCAACGATAGGCAGCACTCCTTGTCGTTAAAGCTCAGTGCCTCGGAGGCACCTGGACACAGCAACTTGTGAGGCCAAGCCGACGCTAGTCTGCAGAACATCATGCGAGCGTCCTAGTGGGGACCGGCGAGTGCTGCGTTCTCGGTTCTTCTCAAGGGAATCCAGCTATATATTCTTGCGGATCGTGCATCTCAAGCGCGCAAGCCACACGGCAGCATTATCGCGGGAAAAGCAAAATGATGCATCGGCCGGGAATCGAACCCGGGCCGCCCGCGTGGCAGGCGAGCATTCTACCACTGAACCACCGATGCTGGGGCCAGCGGCAACTTCACGCTGCTTCCCGAGCAGATGTCTCAAGGGAAAGTGGGGACTGCCGTCAAGCGCCGTAGCATTCTGTGGAGAAGATGCTGCAGACGCTGAATCCTGCACTGCACTGCTTAAAAATGCCGCCAGAACGCGGTCCTCGCCGGCGCCGACTCTTGCCAAAGGATGCGAAATGTGCGCGGATACGCTGTCCGAATGCGTCTGGATGTGCTCCCCTAGCCTACCTCGAAATGCGCCTGCCAGGTACGATCACCTTCGGCCGCTGCCGACAGGCGGGAAGCCGACACAGCGCGGAGGCGGGGCGCTCGCTTGTGCGGTGGTGGTGTAATGGTCAGCATAGTTGCCTTCCAAGCAGTTGATCCGGGTTCGATTCCCGGCCACCGCAGCAGGCTTTTAATTTCGCGTATGAGTACTTTTGCCACGCGCTCTTAAATTATTGTTTTTTCCGGCCTCCTACTCGCTGCATACCAGCCCTTAGTGTGTCTCGACTTGTCTCGACTTTGCTCGGCTGACGCGAGAGCTGACGCTCTCAAATCGGCCTATATCAAAACGACAAGCACGAGAAACGACTGAGAGAGGTAAAGAGAGGTGAGGCTAGGCGATGGACACACAGCACGCCCCCTTCATTTCACGGTGGCGTCTCCCTGACCGAATCGGGCTGCAGCTCCGAAAACTAAGGAGAAACAAAAATAGGAAGTAAAACTGCCAATAGTACCCTGTGTTCCCATGCGCTCACCCGCCCAAGTACTGACAGGGGCCAAAGTGGTTGCGCATCGGCAATCGGACATTTTCTTTCATTTTCTCTTTATCGGTTGAGAACCAGTGTATTCAAGATATTATGGCCATTGCCGAGTGAATGATGTAGCGCTTCCCGACGAGTCGGGTTCGGATCCTCTGTCAACTTCCACGCAGGGTGATGATCTTTTGGTCATCACACTCGCCAGCTGAAATCGGCGCTGCCTTTTCGTAGTAGTAAAAGAGTAGTGGCCCGTGGGGGGATCGAACCCACGACCTTCGCGTTATTAGCACGACGCTCTAACCAACTGAGCTAACGGGCCCCAGCAGATGCAGTTGCTCAGCCCTACGCTGGAAACGGGTGGCATGAAGCCGTACACCATTTCTATGGTCGTCGTGCGTCTGCTTCCCTAGTCTATATTCTGCTGACGGTCACGAAACAGTAGCTATATTGCGAGCAGGACGGGAAACGGCCGCTCGGACAGCTCAAACTTGTCACGACTCGTGTGGAAAAAATTCCGTTCCGGTACCGGGAATCGAACCCGGGCTCCTGGGTGAAAGCCAGGTATCCTAGCCACTAGACCACACCGGATGCGGCCGTTTCGTTCGACCGTTCGTACGGTCGCTTGTCGCATTTCGTGTCGAGTGCCGCGTCGGCGCCCTTCTCTCTTTGCGAGCATCTTTGCACAGACTGACTGGCAAGGCGCGCACCTCAAACGCCGCAGAGCAATGCTTTTGGCTTCATGCTCTGCTGGAGAAGAGGAAAAGGAAGCTGTAAGTAGCAATAACAGGAGGTAAACATTTTCCGCTGAAGCGTTGAAACGTTGTGGATAACAAACAAGAACTACGTTGGCGCCCTAGCAACAGCGCCACCATCAGTCACAGAAAATTAAATGCCCCGGGTGAGGATCGAACTCACGACCTTAAGATTATGAGACTTACGCGCTGCCTACTGGCGCTACCGAGGCACGGGTGCACCACTGGTCCTGGAAACTGGGTAAATACCGTACCCAATATTAGACGTAGAGACACTGTACTTCCTGGGTAACGTGTTCTGTTGCTACACGCGCACTGCCGGCCCAGTTGATTGCGGTGTTGCTGCAGCTGTTTGCAACGATAGGCAGCACTCCTTGTCGTTAAAGCTCAGTGCCTCGGAGGCACCTGGACACAGCAACTTGTGAGGCCAAGCCGACGCTAGTCTGCAGAACATCATGCGAGCGTCCTAGTGGGGACCGGCGAGTGCTGCGTTCTCGGTTCTTCTCAAGGGAATCCAGCTATATATTCTTGCGGATCGTGCATCTCAAGCGCGCAAGCCACACGGCAGCATTATCGCGGGGAAAAGCAAAATGATGCATCGGCCGGGAATCGAACCCGGGCCGCCCGCGTGGCAGGCGAGCATTCTACCACTGAACCACCGATGCTGGGGCCAGCGGCAACTTCACGCTGCTTCCCGAGCAGATGTCTCAAGGGAAAGTGGGACTGCCGTCAAGCGCCGTAGCATTCTGTGGAGAAGATGCTGCAGACGCTGAATCCTGCACTGCACTGCTTAAAAATGCCGCCAGAACGCGGTCCTCGCCGGCGCCGACTCTTGCCAAAGGATGCGAAATGTGCGCGGATACGCTGTCCGAATGCGTCTGGATGTGCTCCCCTAGCCTACCTCGAAATGCGCCTGCCAGGTACGATCACCTTCGGCCGCTGCCGACAGGCGGGAAGCCGACACAGCGCGGAGGCGGGGCGCTCGCTTGTGCGGTGGTGGTGTAATGGTCAGCATAGTTGCCTTCCAAGCAGTTGATCCGGGTTCGATTCCCGGCCACCGCAGCAGGCTTTTAATTTTCGCGTATGAGTACTTTTGCCACGCGCTCTTAAATTATTGTTTTTCCGGCCTCCTACTCGCTGCATACCAGCCCTTAGTGTGTCTCGACTTGTCTCGACTTTGCTCGGCTGACGCGAGAGCTGACGCTCTCAAATCGGCCTATATCAAAACGACAAGCACGAGAAACGACTGAGAGAGGTAAAGAGAGGTGAGGCTAGGCGATGGACACACAGCACGCCCCCTTCATTTCACGGTGGCGTCTCCCTGACCGAATCGGGCTGCAGCTCCGAAAACTAAGGAGAAACAAAAATAGGAAGTAAAACTGCCAATAGTACCCTGTGTTCCCATGCGCTCACCCGCCCAAGTACTGACAGGGGCCAAAGTGGTTGCGCATCGGCAATCGGACATTTTCTTTCATTTTCTCTTTATCGGTTGAGAAACCAGTGTATTCAAGATATTATGGCCATTGCCGAGTGAATGATGTAGCGCTTCCCGACGAGTCGGGTTCGGATCCTCTGTCAACTTCCACGCAGGGTGATGATCTTTTGGTCATCACACTCGCCAGCTGAAATCGGCGCTGCCTTTTCGTAGTAGTAAAAGAGTAGTGGCCCGTGGGGGGATCGAACCCACGACCTTCGCGTTATTAGCACGACGCTCTAACCAACTGAGCTAACGGGCCCCAGCAGATGCAGTTGCTCAGCCCTACGCTGGAAACGGGTGGCATGAAGCCGTACACCATTTCTATGGTCGTCGTGCGTCTGCTTCCCTAGTCTATATTCTGCTGACGGTCACGAAACAGTAGCTATATTGCGAGCAGGACGGGAAACGGCCGCTCGGACAGCTCAAACTTGTCACGACTCGTGTGGAAAAAATTCCGTTCCGGTACCGGGAATCGAACCCGGGCCTCCTGGGTGAAAGCCAGGTATCCTAGCCACTAGACCACACCGGATGCGGCCGTTTCGTTCGACCGTTCGTACGGTCGCTTGTCGCATTTCGTGTCGAGTGCCGCGTCGGCGCCCTTCTCTCTTTGCGAGCATCTTTGCACAGACTGACTGGCAAGGCGCGCACCTCAAACGCCGCAGAGCAATGCTTTTGGCTTCATGCTCTGCTGGGAGAAGAGGAAAAGGGAAGCTGTAAGTAGCAATAACAGGAGGTAAACATTTTCCCGCTGAAGCGTTGAAACGTTGTGGATAACAAACAAGAACTACGTTGGCGCCCTAGCAACAGCGCCACCATCAGTCACAGAAAATTAAATGCCCCGGGTGAGGATCGAACTCACGACCTTAAGATTATGAGACTTACGCGCTGCCTACTGCGCTACCGAGGCACGGGTGCACCACTGGTCTGGAAACTGGGTAAATACCGTACCCAATATTAGACGTAGAGACACTGTACTTCCTGGGTAACGTGTTCTGTTGCTACACGCGCACTGCCGGCCCAGTTGATTGCGGTGTTGCTGCAGCTGTTGCAACGATAGGCAGCACTCCTTGTCGTTAAAGCTCAGTGCCTCGGAGGCACCTGGACACAGCAACTTGTGAGGCCAAGCCGACGCTAGTCTGCAGAACATCATGCGAGCGTCCTAGTGGGGACCGGCGAGTGCTGCGTTCTCGGTTCTTCTCAAGGGAATCCAGCTATATATTCTTGCGGATCGTGCATCTCAAGCGCGCAAGCCACACGGCAGCATTATCGCGGGAAAAGCAAAATGATGCATCGGCCGGGAACGAACCCGGGCCGCCCGCGTGGCAGGCGAGCATTCTACCACTGAACCACCGATGCTGGGGCCAGCGGCAACTTCACGCTGCTTCCCGAGCAGATGTCTCAAGGGAAAGTGGGACTGCCGTCAAGCGCCGTAGCATTCTGTGGAGAAGATGCTGCAGACGCTGAATC
>NW_025728876.1:5000-10000 GCF_021461385.2 Schistocerca piceifrons
CTAGTTGTATTCGGCATCCTCCCCTGCACCGCGCCCATCGCCACCCCCTGACTCCTCGCCAGATTCTGGAGACAACTGCCCCAGAGCCTGCCGATTTGCCATATAGGCAGCTAGAGCACGGCCACGCGGAGCATACCACAGAAAGCGACGGCGATTATAGATGTTAGGTGGCACAGGTGGTGCGGTTCCTCTGGCAGCATCTAGTGTGTCTGGAGAAAGCGCGCGCCGAGCTCTCGTTGCTGTTGCTGGACCTTGAACACCTGGATTCACATGCTGCTGGCGTTCCAGTCTTCGTGCTGCGTGCTGCGCTGCTCGTCCTCCAGCAATAGTATACTCCCGCATTTGCCTAACTGAGTACCTATCTGCATATTTACACACTATTTCACACGCCTTTTCATCACGAACTATTTCATTAACGGTTTTATCACGTAACATCTCTAGCTCGTCAGATTCGAAATCACTGTTTTGACACCCATATATCATGTGTTCTGGATCTCCCTCAGCACCACATTCACATCTATCATGGTCTGAACTATTTATTTTTAAGAAGTAGGTAGGGTACGGTCCGTGTCCAGTTAAGAAGTGAATCATTCCTTTTGTTGCATTTATGTGTCGCATTCGCTTCCTCTCTTTAATATCTGGAAATATCCTATGTACTCGTCTTCCAGTATCAGTATTATCCCACACTATTTGCCATTCTCTATCCAGCCAGCGTGCTAGCTGGATTTTGTCCTCAATTCTTTGTCCTGTAATTGCTTCCACTCTACCTAAGTCACCCTTACGAAGCCAGTACCTAGCTCCTCTTTGGCGGATTTGTAAGTCTACAGGATACAGTCCTAAGACCACCAATAATGCCTCAGTAGGTGTTGTTCTGAAGGCACCAGTCATCCTAATGAGCACACTTCGTTGCATCCTTCTCAAGTGTCTCACAGGTCGTACCTGTCTTAGCTTATGTGCCCAAACACTAGCCCCAAAAGATACGATTGATAACAATATCGCTTCATGATATATTCTAATAGCATTAGGGGGTAATTTATAGCTGGAAGTCGCTATTGTACAAATCTTATTCATGAGACTCATAGCCTTCTCACACACTTGTTTGATATGTGCTCCAAAGTTCAAACCCTCATCTAGATACAGTCCAAGATATCTACAAATGGCTTCGCGACTGATTGGAGTATCTTGCAGTTTTATAGAGGGTCCTCTTCCTGCTGATAATTTCCCTTTAAGTAACATGTATTTTGTTTTGTTAACAGCCACTTGCAGTTTGTTACAAGCACACCACTGACTTACTAAATTAAGCATTATGTTAGCTCTTGTCTCTATAGAATTTCTAGAATCTCCTGTTATAATCACAAACAAATCATCGGCGTAAGCTATTACACCGGCTACATTTTCACTGTTATTCAGCAACTCTAAGAGGGGTTCTGTAAAAATGTCCCAAAATATAGGACCACAAATGGAGCCCTGAGGACATCCTTTAGTAACATGCCTAGTAATTGTATGTTCTGGCGCAATCCACTTAACTGTTCGATCTTTACAATAATCAAGCAAGCTCAAATACAGACACTTGGGGGTTCTCAATTCACGCAATCTAGCAAACAGGGAGGGCCAAAAAAGATTGTCAAATGCACCTTGTATATCAATTGTCACGCCGATTGCATATTTCGCCAATGTATTGGAGACCATTCCTAGTGCCTGGTTGACTGCGTCATCTATAGATTTACCTGGTCGGAAACCATACTGGCACTGGTGAAGGCCGAGAAGCTCCCTGTGGTCGCGTAAGCGTCCACATAAGAGTCGTTCCTGGACCTTCCCCATAGTGTTCAGCAAACATATTGGGCGGTAGCTCTTCGCAAATTTCGGATCTCTATCCTCCCCCTTTTTGATAATAATTGCCTCAGCAACCTTCCACACCTTTGGTACCCTTCCTTGCAGGAGACACTCATTCAGCAAGGCTGTCAAATACGGTACAATTAGCATTTTAAGGTTCTGTAATGTTTCTGTAGTTATTTTATCTATTCCAGGAGATTTATTTTTCTTCAAGGAATCAATGGCATTGCCCACCTCCTCCTGTGCAAACGGAATAACCACACCCTCATCTGGATAGTCTTCTTCCATTTTTAGTCTCAAAAGCGACTGGTATTCATTATCAGAATTTGGATTATCACTTGGTAGCAGTGCTTCCAATAAGTAGTGAGCTGAGTCCCGCCAACCTATTGTTGTAGTTCCATCCGGCTTCTGGAGTGTAGACATGATAAGTGGTGTCTTAATTTTTTCACTAATAATCTTATATGGCAGTCCCCATACATTTGTTTCAAATTGTCTTTTAACAAAGTTTTCCCAGTGCTTTATTCTGGTATTTATTAGTTCTTGTTTATAGTTTGCTTTCAGTTCTCTGTAGTTTTGCAGCCTTCTTTGTCTCTCTCTATCACCCAGTGCCCTTTGATATGCTCTTCGAGCACGTCGTACACATCTTCTCAATTCTGTTAATGTGGAGCTCCAAGGGACCCTTGACTGACGAAAATAGGATCGTCTAGGTATGAAGGAATTCATGAGATTTTGAATTTGGTTCTGTATCGTTTCAGCCGCCTCATCAATATCAAAACCATTTCCTCTTGGTACTTGTAGCTGTAACTCTTCCCTCATACCTTCCCAATCAGCTCTCTTAAAATCAAAAATGGTTCCAGAAAAATCTTCATTTCTATTCATGTCAGATGTCCTTGTTATTTGGAATGTAATCATATTGTGATCGCTTACCGTTACCCTATTCAACACCTGCCAGCCTTGTATCCTACTTAAAACACTTTCGCTAGCCAACGTCACATCTATATTCGATTTCGCGCCTGCTCTATTTTGATATGTATATGGGAAGCCGGGCCTATTCATCACTATTAAATTGAGTTCCCCAATTGCATCCTGCAATTCCACTCCTCTCTCATCAGTCTCTATGCTATTCCAAAGTATCGATTTCGCATTGGCATCTATTGTGAAGATATGGAATCTATTCCCTCCAACCTCTTTGGCTCTTTTCAATCTATCTATGTATGGTTGTATCTCATGTGCATACTGAAAATATGAATTAGTAAGTAAGAATACTCCCTCGGGTGTTGTTAACTCCACTGTGATGGAATGCTCGTCATTTACCTGAGAGATTGCTGTAAGCAAAATCTCCCTTTTTAATACCACAGTAACCGTCATAGGATTTTCTCCACACATGATTGCCCTAGCACTAACTGGACTATGAACAAGCTTACCATTTTTGGTATACGGTTCTTGAATGCATAAAACATCCAAACTTCGATCCTCTGCAACCTTCCAGATCTCGGACATGACTGTGATACTACGCATTGCATTAATCTGAGCAACTCTTATCCCAGAAATCCTATTTGACATTAAGGTTGTCGAATATGGTTGTAGAACTTAACTCCAGTCTTGTCATACTCATAAACGGTTCTTCCATAACATTCCACAAACTCTCTGTAAAGATCTTCTTTATTAAATTTTTCGCTACGTCGAGTATATGCACGATTAAGTAATTCGCTTAATTCTTCCATATCTGTAGGCAAGTTATTACATCGCAGAAACAATCTATCCGCAGTTCCTGGATATGGAAAACCAATGGTCTTCCCTTTTGGATGTCCTTCTCTGATAATATGCCTAAGGGCTACAACAAGAACACTCATATCTTCCAACCTAGAGAGCCTATAATTCTCTTCCAGATCTGAATATATTAGATAAGGGTCTATTTGTTTTGTATCGCTATCCTTGTCACTATCCTTAGTCTTATCACTATCCTTATCACTGAACGACATCTGAGTACTTTCACTCTCTGCAGTAGTGGTCTGAGTGCTGATTGACTTCATTAGGGGCTTATCACAACTTCCATTGTCATTTCTACTTTTCCCTTTCAGCTTAGATTTAATCTTTGAGAGAATTCCTCGATTTCCTGAACCTATATCACTACTACTTTTCCCATATAATAGGGTGTGGCTAATTGGTTTCTCCTGTTGAAAAGGAGGAGACTCGCTGGATACGCTGGAGGTAACAACACTGTCCTGTAAGGGAAGAGAAGATTCATTTTCCTGTTGAGAAGGAGGAGACTCACTGGATACACTAAAGGTAGCAACACTGTCCTGTAAGGGAAGAGAAGATTCATTCTCCTGTTGAGAAGGAGGGGACTCACTGGATACACCGGAGATAACAACACTGTCCTGTAGGTGAAGTGAAAATTCAGTCTCCCGTGACACCAAGGATACACATGTCTCCATACTTTCTATGTTTTTTAAATCTATTGCTTCTGTGGCTGCATTTTCATTCCCTCGTTGCTTAAAACCTCTAGTATTCCCTATTATATTTGTGTCTGAGGAACTTTGTTGTTGCATGGTACCAAAAGTTTGTCTCTTGTTACGTAGCATGTTCCTCCACTCCATCGCCCTGCGCCAGTTCCGTAGCCTCGTTGAAGGAGGCTTACGTTTCTTACTCCTCAAATTGTTATCAGCTCTTTGTTGATACTTATTTGTTAAATTTGCTTCACTAAGAGGTATGAACACCTTACTGTATGGTGACAATTTACTGGCCATAATCTATACTTTGAATTGCTCTCTGTAAGTAAAGCTGATAAGTTGGACATTGTGGACCTGGTGAATTACATAATTTCCCTCTTGAGGAGCAGGGAATGCACTTTGCTGGCTTGCTAAGATTTGGACAACTTTTCTTCTGGTGGTTTTCCTCGCCACAGTGTGAACAAACCGAAGCCTTTGCAGTACACTTAGCACTTTTATGACCAAAATTTTGACACTTAAAGCACTTAAATGCAAAGTAATCTCTTACTGATAGTGATCTAAAATCAACATACACACGTTTCCCTTCAATAAGCATTTTCCTCACACGTGCACTCACTTCAAAGACATGGTTTACTTCTGTTTTCCCTCTGGGGCCTGTTTTAAAACAGTGCCGCATTTCCTCACTTAATTCTTGCTTGGTCATTTTGTCAGAAA
>NW_025728876.1:17500-20000 GCF_021461385.2 Schistocerca piceifrons
GTCCTCAATCGGACCAGCACACTGAAGATGTCCACCGCGCTTCGCACCGGGCCCGCGAGGACCTACTTTGGCCGCACGGCGCCGCGCGCAGGGTGCGCCGGCGCGCAGCTGCGACGCCTGCCGCGTCCGTCGGCCGGCGCGCCTGCCACTGGCCGCCCCCACCAGCCGGCTGTAGCGCGTGCGCCCACGCACCGCGCGGCCAGCACGCCGGGAGGCGCCCCCTCACCGGCCGGGGACGGTCCCACCCAGCCACCGCCGCGTATCGCTTCACACCCAGATGCCGTTCAGTTTCGTCGGCATGGTGGGTATCGCTGGAACAACCGGTTAGTACCTCAACCTATCGTCGCCATCACCGATTCACCCCTAGCGAGAACAACCGCACCACAACAGGTTACCATTTGTTCATTTGCGTAACTTCACCAGAAAACGCAGGCGTCCATCGCCATTTGCAACTTCAACGATTATTGCATGCCTGTGTCAGGTGTCACGCCACACTACGTCTGCCCACATACACGCAACAAAATGTGCACGCCTAGACAATACGTGGAAGGTGGCCCCCGTACGTATGCGATGTCCATTGCTCGAACGACTGTCAACCGGCCTCTGTAGCATGTCGCAGATATGGAACGCGGTGCACCATGCCATCACGGTGTGTGAGGAGAGACGACTAGGTCCGAATACATCAACAGACAGCTCATGCTGATCGCCATCCACGGCGTCCGTTCCTCCCACACGTCTCTATGGCGTACCACACTGCAATCCAGCTCTCATAGGGAGACGACACGTAGCTGCGTGCACAATATTTGCACTGTATGGTCCGCCGTTTTTGGGCGCAGTCGTTGTGCGGTCACACATGTGCCACGATGTATCATTCAGTACATAAGGACGAATGTGCAGTACAGATTGTGGTTCACGCGTACGACATCAGCGGACAGTTGACACAGGCCGCACCACAACGTAGCCTGAGTACGTCGCATGCGAAGGGCATTGAACATGCAAACTTCTCACCAACCAGCTTGCGAAGGCAGGGGGCAAGGTGGGGACGTGGGGAGGGGCGGCATGTACGTCCTGCTGCCATCCACATTACAGTGTACAGCAGGAGCATGTGGAAAGTGAGCAAGACTTGCAAGGTGTTTAACATGAAGCGATACACAGGGGTGCGGGCAGTGCGAGTAGCGAACTATATTGCGAGGGTTGCGGGTGGGCAACACTACAGTAATTGAACGAGTCGTATAACAATTACAGAGCAGGTTTAGGCGACAACGTGGGTTACGTTAAGGCGACAACATGGGTTAGGTTAAGGCACAACATGGGTTAGGTTAAGGCACAACATGGGTTAGGTTAAGGCACAACATGGGTTAGGTTAAGGCACAACATGGGTTAGGTTAAGGCACAACATGGGTTAGGTTAAGGCACAACATGGGTTAGGTTAAGGCACAACATGGGTTAGGTTAAGGCACAACATGGGTTAGGTTGAGGCACAACATGGGTTAGGTTAAGGCACAACATGGGTTAGGTTGAGGCACAACATGGGTTAGGTTGAGGCACAACATGGGTTAGGTTGAGGCACAACATGGGTTAGGTTAAGGTACAACATGGGTTAGGTTAAGGTACAACATGGGTTAGGTTAAGGTACAACATGGGTTAGGTTAAGGTACAACATGGGTTAGGTTAAGGTACAACATGGGTTAGGTTAAGGTACAACATAGGTTAGGTTAAGGTACAACATAGGTTAGGTTAAGGTACAACATAGGTTAGGTTAAGGTACAACATAGGTTAGGTTAAGGTACAACATAGGTTAGGTTAAGGTACAACATAGGTTAGGTTAAGGTACAACATAGGTTAGGTTAGGTTAGGTTAGGTTACACGTTGTTGTACGGAAAGGTGTAGGGGGGGGGGGGGCGGGGGCGGCAGGTTCGTTGATAGTGATTATAGTAAGTGAATGCTTGTGACATGATCAGATTTGTCACGTCAGGATGCACCTTTGGCTTATTAGAGGCGGCGCTCCAATTCTATGCTTGTGTGAGACCTGTGTCTTTGACTCATGTCATTGTTTGTGCGCTGTGACAGGAGGTACTATTGTGATGTTGGGTGCACCGTTGTATAGGACATGTGTGGGTGTTGGTGCCTGGTCTGCGCAATGGTGGATGTCGAAAGGCTGGGATATTGTATTTTCCGCACGGACCTCCTGGTCTGGTTGTGATAGTGTGGATTGTGTAATGTGGCGGAGAAGATGCACTGGATGTTGTTCCATGCTGGTGCTTACATATTGTATGTGCGCCTGTTAGAAGCAGAGAGTGGTGCGTGATCAGAGTGTCTGGCTGACGTGTGGTTCCCATTTTGGGCAGACTCTTTCAGCATGTATACGGACAGTTGTGTATATTTGCTGTAGTTTGATGGCTCTGCATTGATTACTAATCAGCGCCGTGTGTACGGGTAATCTGGTTCCAGTCCAAAATGTTCCATCTGTGTACATTAGTGACAAAGACTCCCCCCATGC
>NW_025728876.1:27500-30000 GCF_021461385.2 Schistocerca piceifrons
ACACAAATCCAACTACGAGCTTTTTAACCGCAACAACTTTAATATACGCTATTGGAGCTGGAATTACCGCGGCTGCTGGCACCAGACTTGCCCTCCAATAGATACTCGTTAAAGGATTTAAAGTGTACTCATTCCGATTACGGGGCCTCGGATGAGTCCCGTATCGTTATTTTTCGTCACTACCTCCCCGTGCCGGGAGTGGGTAATTTGCGCGCCTGCTGCCTTCCTTGGATGTGGTAGCCGTTTCTCAGGCTCCCTCTCCGGAATCGAACCCTGATTCCCCGTTACCCGTTACAACCATGGTAGGCGCAGAACCTACCATCGACAGTTGATAAGGCAGACATTTGAAAGATGCGTCGCCGGTACGAGGACCGTGCGATCAGCCCAAAGTTATTCAGAGTCACCAAGGCAAACGGACCGGACGAGCCGACCGATTGGTTTTGATCTAATAAAAGCGTCCCTTCCATCTCTGGTCGGGACTCTGTTTGCATGTATTAGCTCTAGAATTACCACAGTTATCCAAGTAACGTGGGTACGATCTAAGGAACCATAACTGATTTAATGAGCCATTCGCGGTTTCACCTTAATGCGGCTTGTACTGAGACATGCATGGCTTAATCTTTGAGACAAGCATATGACTACTGGCAGGATCAACCAGGGAGCTGCGTCAACTAGAGCTGAGCAGCCGGCCGCCCGGGAGTGTGTCCCGGGGGCCCGCGCGAACACGCAAGCGTCCGCTCAATCATTCTGCAAACAGGAGGAGGCTGAGCTCCCCTGCACAATACACCTCGAAACCCTCTCAGGTCCCGGCGGCGCGCAGCGCCGTCCCAAGTACTTGGTCGGGTTCGAGAGAGGCGCAATCGCCCGGAGTTAGGCGAGTAGACGCTTTCGGTGCGACCACCCGTGCTCCCAACTGAGCTTGCCGCTGCCGACAGAGGCCCGGGAGCGTGCTGTCGTGGCATTGCCGGCGGGAGACAACACGCGCCACCTACGGTGACCGGCAGCTCCAACGCCAGCGCCACAGAAGGACAAAAGCCCCACTTGGGTGCCGAAGCGAACTCTCCCAGCACAGCGCACGCGCCAACACATCCGCACAGCTGCGATACAAACCACCAGCGAGAACCGCTGGGGCGACCGAGCAGCAGACGGCGTCGCGGCGCCGAGCGCCGGGCGGCGGCGCATCCTCAACGCACACAGTCCTCAATCGGACCAGCACACTGAAGATGTCCACCGCGCTTCGCACCGGGCCCGCGAGGACCTACTTTGGCCGCACGGCGCCGCGCGCAGGGTGCGCCGGCGCGCAGCTGCGACGCCTGCCGCGTCCGTCGGCCGGCGCGCCTGCCACTGGCCGCCCCCACCAGCCGGCTGTAGCGCGTGCGCCCACGCACCGCGCGGCCAGCACGCCGGGAGGCGCCCCCTCACCGGCCGGGGACGGTCCCACCCAGCCACCGCCGCGTATCGCTTCACACCCAGATGCCGTTCAGTTTCGTCGGCATGGTGGGTATCGCTGGAACAACCGGTTAGTACCTCAACCTATCGTCGCCATCACCGATTCACCCCTAGCGAGAACAACCGCACCACAACAGGTTACCATTTGTTCATTTGCGTAACTTCACCAGAAAACGCAGGCGTCCATCGCCATTTGCAACTTCAACGATTATTGCATGCCTGTGTCAGGTGTCACGCCACACTACGTCTGCCCACATACACGCAACAAAATGTGCACGCCTAGACAATACGTGGAAGGTGGCCCCCGTACGTATGCGATGTCCATTGCTCGAACGACTGTCAACCGGCCTCTGTAGCATGTCGCAGATATGGAACGCGGTGCACCATGCCATCACGGTGTGTGAGGAGAGACGACTAGGTCCGAATACATCAACAGACAGCTCATGCTGATCGCCATCCACGGCGTCCGTTCCTCCCACACGTCTCTATGGCGTACCACACTGCAATCCAGCTCTCATAGGGAGACGACACGTAGCTGCGTGCACAATATTTGCACTGTATGGTCCGCCGTTTTTGGGCGCAGTCGTTGTGCGGTCACACATGTGCCACGATGTATCATTCAGTACATAAGGACGAATGTGCAGTACAGATTGTGGTTCACGCGTACGACATCAGCGGACAGTTGACACAGGCCGCACCACAACGTAGCCTGAGTACGTCGCATGCGAAGGGCATTGAACATGCAAACTTCTCACCAACCAGCTTGCGAAGGCAGGGGGCAAGGTGGGGACGTGGGGAGGGGCGGCATGTACGTCCTGCTGCCATCCACATTACAGTGTACAGCAGGAGCATGTGGAAAGTGAGCAAGACTTGCAAGGTGTTTAACATGAAGCGATACACAGGGGTGCGGGCAGTGCGAGTAGCGAACTATATTGCGAGGGTTGCGGGTGGGCAACACTACAGTAATTGAACGAGTCGTATAACAATTACAGAGCAGGTTTAGGCGACAACGTGGGTTACGTTAAGGCGACAACATGGGTTAGGTTAAGGC
>NW_025728876.1:40000-42500 GCF_021461385.2 Schistocerca piceifrons
GTCGGCCGGCGCGCCTGTCACTGGCCGCCCCCACCAGCCGGCTGTAGCGCGTGCGCCCACGCACCGCGCGGCCAGCACGCCGGGAGGCGCCCCCTCACCGGCCGGGGACGGTCCCACCCAGCCACCGCCGCGTATCGCTTCACACCCAGATGCCGTTCAGTTTCGTCGGCATGGTGGGTATCGCTGGAACAACCGGTTAGTACCTCAACCTATCGTCGCCATCACCGATTCACCCCTAGCGAGAACAACCGCACCACAACAGGTTACCATTTGTTCATTTGCGTAACTTCACCAGAAAACGCAGGCGTCCATCGCCATTTGCAACTTCAACGATTATTGCATGCCTGTGTCAGGTGTCACGCCACACTACGTCTGCCCACATACACGCAACAAAATGTGCACGCCTAGACAATACGTGGAAGGTGGCCCCCGTACGTATGCGATGTCCATTGCTCGAACGACTGTCAACCGGCCTCTGTAGCATGTCGCAGATATGGAACGCGGTGCACCATGCCATCACGGTGTGTGAGGAGAGACGACTAGGTCCGAATACATCAACAGACAGCTCATGCTGATCGCCATCCACGGCGTCCGTTCCTCCCACACGTCTCTATGGCGTACCACACTGCAATCCAGCTCTCATAGGGAGACGACACGTAGCTGCGTGCACAATATTTGCACTGTATGGTCCGCCGTTTTTGGGCGCAGTCGTTGTGCGGTCACACATGTGCCACGATGTATCATTCAGTACATAAGGACGAATGTGCAGTACAGATTGTGGTTCACGCGTACGACATCAGCGGACAGTTGACACAGGCCGCACCACAACGTAGCCTGAGTACGTCGCATGCGAAGGGCATTGAACATGCAAACTTCTCACCAACCAGCTTGCGAAGGCAGGGGGCAAGGTGGGGACGTGGGGAGGGGCGGCATGTACGTCCTGCTGCCATCCACATTACAGTGTACAGCAGGAGCATGTGGAAAGTGAGCAAGACTTGCAAGGTGTTTAACATGAAGCGATACACAGGGGTGCGGGCAGTGCGAGTAGCGAACTATATTGCGAGGGTTGCGGGTGGGCAACACTACAGTAATTGAACGAGTCGTATAACAATTACAGAGCAGGTTTAGGCGACAACGTGGGTTACGTTAAGGCGACAACATGGGTTAGGTTAAGGCACAACATGGGTTAGGTTAAGGCACAACATGGGTTAGGTTAAGGCACAACATGGGTTAGGTTAAGGCACAACATGGGTTAGGTTAAGGCACAACATGGGTTAGGTTAAGGCACAACATGGGTTAGGTTAAGGCACAACATGGGTTAGGTTAAGGCACAACATGGGTTAGGTTGAGGCACAACATGGGTTAGGTTAAGGCACAACATGGGTTAGGTTGAGGCACAACATGGGTTAGGTTGAGGCACAACATGGGTTAGGTTGAGGCACAACATGGGTTAGGTTAAGGTACAACATGGGTTAGGTTAAGGTACAACATGGGTTAGGTTAAGGTACAACATGGGTTAGGTTAAGGTACAACATGGGTTAGGTTAAGGTACAACATGGGTTAGGTTAAGGTACAACATAGGTTAGGTTAAGGTACAACATAGGTTAGGTTAAGGTACAACATAGGTTAGGTTAAGGTACAACATAGGTTAGGTTAAGGTACAACATAGGTTAGGTTAAGGTACAACATAGGTTAGGTTAAGGTACAACATAGGTTAGGTTAAGGTACAACATAGGTTAGGTTAGGTTAGGTTAGGTTACACGTTGTTGTACGGAAAGGTGTAGGGGGGGGGGGGGGCGGGGGCGGCAGGTTCGTTGATAGTGATTATAGTAAGTGAATGCTTGTGACATGATCAGATTTGTCACGTCAGGATGCACCTTTGGCTTATTAGAGGCGGCGCTCCAATTCTATGCTTGTGTGAGACCTGTGTCTTTGACTCATGTCATTGTTTGTGCGCTGTGACAGGAGGTACTATTGTGATGTTGGGTGCACCGTTGTATAGGACATGTGTGGGTGTTGGTGCCTGGTCTGCGCAATGGTGGATGTCGAAAGGCTGGGATATTGTATTTTCCGCACGGACCTCCTGGTCTGGTTGTGATAGTGTGGATTGTGTAATGTGGCGGAGAAGATGCACTGGATGTTGTTCCATGCTGGTGCTTACATATTGTATGTGCGCCTGTTAGAAGCAGAGAGTGGTGCGTGATCAGAGTGTCTGGCTGACGTGTGGTTCCCATTTTGGGCAGACTCTTTCAGCATGTATACGGACAGTTGTGTATATTTGCTGTAGTTTGATGGCTCTGCATTGATTACTAATCAGCGCCGTGTGTACGGGTAATCTGGTTCCAGTCCAAAATGTTCCATCTGTGTACATTAGTGACAAAGACTCCCCCCATGCAGTGGGGCTCGGTCTGTTATAACTCTTCCGCGTAATATATTTGCCCCACGTTTTTGCGACTGCGAGTGCGAGTGCAACGCGCATGGGGACCGACATGCTGATGGC
>NW_025728876.1:50000-52500 GCF_021461385.2 Schistocerca piceifrons
CGTTAAAGGATTTAAAGTGTACTCATTCCGATTACGGGGCCTCGGATGAGTCCCGTATCGTTATTTTTCGTCACTACCTCCCCGTGCCGGGAGTGGGTAATTTGCGCGCCTGCTGCCTTCCTTGGATGTGGTAGCCGTTTCTCAGGCTCCCTCTCCGGAATCGAACCCTGATTCCCCGTTACCCGTTACAACCATGGTAGGCGCAGAACCTACCATCGACAGTTGATAAGGCAGACATTTGAAAGATGCGTCGCCGGTACGAGGACCGTGCGATCAGCCCAAAGTTATTCAGAGTCACCAAGGCAAACGGACCGGACGAGCCGACCGATTGGTTTTGATCTAATAAAAGCGTCCCTTCCATCTCTGGTCGGGACTCTGTTTGCATGTATTAGCTCTAGAATTACCACAGTTATCCAAGTAACGTGGGTACGATCTAAGGAACCATAACTGATTTAATGAGCCATTCGCGGTTTCACCTTAATGCGGCTTGTACTGAGACATGCATGGCTTAATCTTTGAGACAAGCATATGACTACTGGCAGGATCAACCAGGGAGCTGCGTCAACTAGAGCTGAGCAGCCGGCCGCCCGGGAGTGTGTCCCGGGGGCCCGCGCGAACACGCAAGCGTCCGCTCAATCATTCTGCAAACAGGAGGAGGCTGAGCTCCCCTGCACAATACACCTCGAAACCCTCTCAGGTCCCGGCGGCGCGCAGCGCCGTCCCAAGTACTTGGTCGGGTTCGAGAGAGGCGCAATCGCCCGGAGTTAGGCGAGTAGACGCTTTCGGTGCGACCACCCGTGCTCCCAACTGAGCTTGCCGCTGCCGACAGAGGCCCGGGAGCGTGCTGTCGTGGCATTGCCGGCGGGAGACAACACGCGCCACCTACGGTGACCGGCAGCTCCAACGCCAGCGCCACAGAAGGACAAAAGCCCCACTTGGGTGCCGAAGCGAACTCTCCCAGCACAGCGCACGCGCCAACACATCCGCACAGCTGCGATACAAACCACCAGCGAGAACCGCTGGGGCGACCGAGCAGCAGACGGCGTCGCGGCGCCGAGCGCCGGGCGGCGGCGCATCCTCAACGCACACAGTCCTCAATCGGACCAGCACACTGAAGATGTCCACCGCGCTTCGCACCGGGCCCGCGAGGACCTACTTTGGCCGCACGGCGCCGCGCGCAGGGTGCGCCGGCGCGCAGCTGCGACGCCTGCCGCGTCCGTCGGCCGGCGCGCCTGCCACTGGCCGCCCCCACCAGCCGGCTGTAGCGCGTGCGCCCACGCACCGCGCGGCCAGCACGCCGGGAGGCGCCCCCTCACCGGCCGGGGACGGTCCCACCCAGCCACCGCCGCGTATCGCTTCACACCCAGATGCCGTTCAGTTTCGTCGGCATGGTGGGTATCGCTGGAACAACCGGTTAGTACCTCAACCTATCGTCGCCATCACCGATTCACCCCTAGCGAGAACAACCGCACCACAACAGGTTACCATTTGTTCATTTGCGTAACTTCACCAGAAAACGCAGGCGTCCATCGCCATTTGCAACTTCAACGATTATTGCATGCCTGTGTCAGGTGTCACGCCACACTACGTCTGCCCACATACACGCAACAAAATGTGCACGCCTAGACAATACGTGGAAGGTGGCCCCCGTACGTATGCGATGTCCATTGCTCGAACGACTGTCAACCGGCCTCTGTAGCATGTCGCAGATATGGAACGCGGTGCACCATGCCATCACGGTGTGTGAGGAGAGACGACTAGGTCCGAATACATCAACAGACAGCTCATGCTGATCGCCATCCACGGCGTCCGTTCCTCCCACACGTCTCTATGGCGTACCACACTGCAATCCAGCTCTCATAGGGAGACGACACGTAGCTGCGTGCACAATATTTGCACTGTATGGTCCGCCGTTTTTGGGCGCAGTCGTTGTGCGGTCACACATGTGCCACGATGTATCATTCAGTACATAAGGACGAATGTGCAGTACAGATTGTGGTTCACGCGTACGACATCAGCGGACAGTTGACACAGGCCGCACCACAACGTAGCCTGAGTACGTCGCATGCGAAGGGCATTGAACATGCAAACTTCTCACCAACCAGCTTGCGAAGGCAGGGGGCAAGGTGGGGACGTGGGGAGGGGCGGCATGTACGTCCTGCTGCCATCCACATTACAGTGTACAGCAGGAGCATGTGGAAAGTGAGCAAGACTTGCAAGGTGTTTAACATGAAGCGATACACAGGGGTGCGGGCAGTGCGAGTAGCGAACTATATTGCGAGGGTTGCGGGTGGGCAACACTACAGTAATTGAACGAGTCGTATAACAATTACAGAGCAGGTTTAGGCGACAACGTGGGTTACGTTAAGGCGACAACATGGGTTAGGTTAAGGCACAACATGGGTTAGGTTAAGGCACAACATGGGTTAGGTTAAGGCACAACATGGGTTAGGTTAAGGCACAACATGGGTTAGGTTAAGGCACAACATGGGTTAGGTTA
>NW_025728876.1:57500-60000 GCF_021461385.2 Schistocerca piceifrons
GAGGCCCCCCTGGGCAACAGGAGCGTGGAAGTATCCCAGGGGGGTGTCCGCCGGAAGGCGGAACCATCTCCTGACGGCGGCCCGGATGGTAACGTCGGCCGACTTCAATGCACCCACCCGGGTGCGGCTGAGGGCCAGCCCGTGGTACAGGCCAGGGAGAAGTACGTTGGTGAGAGCGTGGAGGCGCTGTTGCGGCTTCAGCGGAGCTCGGGAGATGACGTCAAGCTGCTCCACCAGGTGGCTACGTGGATTGAAGACACAGCGACCCGCCGTGGAAAATTGCAGCCCCAGGTACCGGAAGGTTTCACCCACACGCAGGGCAGGCATGGTGGTATTGCCTGCTGTGAAGGTGACATTGCTGTCCACCTTCACCTTCTTCTCGCGCCCTGACGCGACTAAGGCGAGGGTGAAACACTTCCGGGCGTTGATCTGCAGCCCCAGGTGGGCGAGGGCTGCGGTAGCTGCGTCGATGAGGGACTGCAAGCCCCTCGGGGTCGCTGCAAACAGCAAGACGTCATCTGCAAAGGCCGCAGCGTTGACTCTGCGACCGAGGATCCGAGCTCCGATGTGGGAGGGCAGTTGGCCTAAAACGTAGTCCACCGCAAAGTTGAACAGGAGGGGGGAGAGGGGATCGCCCTGGCGAACGCCCCGTGCTGGCTGCACAGACACGCCCACGCCGGCGCCGTCCACTATCACTGTCGTGCTGCCCTCGTAGCACCGCTCGACATACTCGACAAAGCAATCCGGCAGGCCATGCGCCTTCAGCACGGGGCGAAGGGCAGCATGATCTACCGAATCGAATGCCTTAGATACGTCGATCGACGCCACAAAGACAGAGCGGCAGGAGCGAACTGCGTCGGTGAGAGCAGTGTCCAAGATGAAGGTATTTTCCAACATCCCATCCCGAGGGATGAATGCCCGCTGACGTTCGTCCACAGCACATGCGCGCATCAGGCGTGACGCGAGAACCTTGTGAAAGGTCCGCGCCAACACCGAGCAGACCGTAATGGGGCGAAAGTCAGCGGGGGATGTTGGTGCAGCCGTTTTCGGGAGAAGGGACGTCCGCGCGCGAAGCAGGCGTTCCGGAAGGGCGCGGGCCAGAAGGAAGAGATTCATCACTTTCACCAGGACTTCGTGCGGCAGGCGCCGCAACTCCGCTGGGGTAAGGCCGTCCGGCCCGGCTGCTGATCCCCTGGGCGGCAACGCGGCGGCGACCTCCTCATGTGTGACCGGCCCCCATATGCACTCAAGAGCGACAGGCTCTGAGTGCGGGAGGAGGCGGTCACGAATGAAGCCCGCGGTGGAGATGGGCTTCTTGGTGAAGAGGTCCGCCCAGAAGTCCAGCAGACCAGGGATGGCAGGTGGCGGCTGGAGCAGGGTGCCATCCAAGAGGCCGCGCACGCAACGTGCACGCGACCGTCGGAAGGCATCCTGCGTTCTCGCGTACTCCCAGCGGCGCCGCTTGCGCTTCTGCGTCGGCGGCGCAGAGAGTCATAGTTACTCCCGCCGTTTACCCGCGCTTGCTTGAATTTCTTCACGTTGACATTCAGAGCACTGGGCAGAAATCACATTGCGTCAACACCCGCTAGGGCCATCGCAATGCTTTGTTTTAATTAGACAGTCGGATTCCCCCAGTCCGTGCCAGTTCTGAGTTGATCGTTGAATGGCGGCCGAAGAGAATCCGCGCACCCGCGCGCCCCCGGAGGAGCACGCTAAGGCGGACGCGGCCTCGCAGCAAGGAAGATCCGTGGGAGGCCAAGGCACGGGACCGAGCTCGGATCCTGCACGCAGGTTGAAGCACCGGGGCGCGAACGCCGCGCAGGCGCGCGCATCCTGCACCGCCGGCCAGCACGAGGCCGACCAACGGCGAGAGCAGACCACGCCCGCGCTAAACGCCCGCACTTACCGGCACCCCTACGGCACTCACCTCGCCCAGGCCCGGCACGTTAGCGCTGACCCACTTCCCGACCAAGCCCGACACGCCCCGATCCTCAGAGCCAATCCTTATCCCGAAGTTACGGATCCAATTTGCCGACTTCCCTTACCTACATTATTCTATCGACTAGAGGCTCTTCACCTTGGAGACCTGCTGCGGATATGGGTACGAACCGGCGCGACACCTCCACGTGGCCCTCTCCCGGATTTTCAAGGTCCGAGGGGAAGATCGGGACACCGCCGCAACTGCGGTGCTCTTCGCGTTCCAAACCCTATCTCCCTGCTAGAGGATTCCAGGGAACTCGAACGCTCATGCAGAAAAGAAAACTCTTCCCCGATCTCCCGACGGCGTCTCCGGGTCCTTTTGGGTTACCCCGACGAGCATCTCTAAAAGAGGGGCCCGACTTGTATCGGTTCCGCTGCCGGGTTCCGGAATAGGAACCGGATTCCCTTTCGCCCAACGGGGGCCAGCACAAAGCGCATCATGCTATGACGGCCCCCATCAACATCGGATTTCTCCTAGGGCTTAGGATCGACTGACTCGTGTGCAACGGCTGTTCACACG
>NW_025728876.1:65000-67500 GCF_021461385.2 Schistocerca piceifrons
ACAGTCCTCAATCGGACCAGCACACTGAAGATGTCCACCGCGCTTCGCACCGGGCCCGCGAGGACCTACTTTGGCCGCACGGCGCCGCGCGCAGGGTGCGCCGGCGCGCAGCTGCGACGCCTGCCGCGTCCGTCGGCCGGCGCGCCTGCCACTGGCCGCCCCCACCAGCCGGCTGTAGCGCGTGCGCCCACGCACCGCGCGGCCAGCACGCCGGGAGGCGCCCCCTCACCGGCCGGGGACGGTCCCACCCAGCCACCGCCGCGTATCGCTTCACACCCAGATGCCGTTCAGTTTCGTCGGCATGGTGGGTATCGCTGGAACAACCGGTTAGTACCTCAACCTATCGTCGCCATCACCGATTCACCCCTAGCGAGAACAACCGCACCACAACAGGTTACCATTTGTTCATTTGCGTAACTTCACCAGAAAACGCAGGCGTCCATCGCCATTTGCAACTTCAACGATTATTGCATGCCTGTGTCAGGTGTCACGCCACACTACGTCTGCCCACATACACGCAACAAAATGTGCACGCCTAGACAATACGTGGAAGGTGGCCCCCGTACGTATGCGATGTCCATTGCTCGAACGACTGTCAACCGGCCTCTGTAGCATGTCGCAGATATGGAACGCGGTGCACCATGCCATCACGGTGTGTGAGGAGAGACGACTAGGTCCGAATACATCAACAGACAGCTCATGCTGATCGCCATCCACGGCGTCCGTTCCTCCCACACGTCTCTATGGCGTACCACACTGCAATCCAGCTCTCATAGGGAGACGACACGTAGCTGCGTGCACAATATTTGCACTGTATGGTCCGCCGTTTTTGGGCGCAGTCGTTGTGCGGTCACACATGTGCCACGATGTATCATTCAGTACATAAGGACGAATGTGCAGTACAGATTGTGGTTCACGCGTACGACATCAGCGGACAGTTGACACAGGCCGCACCACAACGTAGCCTGAGTACGTCGCATGCGAAGGGCATTGAACATGCAAACTTCTCACCAACCAGCTTGCGAAGGCAGGGGGCAAGGTGGGGACGTGGGGAGGGGCGGCATGTACGTCCTGCTGCCATCCACATTACAGTGTACAGCAGGAGCATGTGGAAAGTGAGCAAGACTTGCAAGGTGTTTAACATGAAGCGATACACAGGGGTGCGGGCAGTGCGAGTAGCGAACTATATTGCGAGGGTTGCGGGTGGGCAACACTACAGTAATTGAACGAGTCGTATAACAATTACAGAGCAGGTTTAGGCGACAACGTGGGTTACGTTAAGGCGACAACATGGGTTAGGTTAAGGCACAACATGGGTTAGGTTAAGGCACAACATGGGTTAGGTTAAGGCACAACATGGGTTAGGTTAAGGCACAACATGGGTTAGGTTAAGGCACAACATGGGTTAGGTTAAGGCACAACATGGGTTAGGTTAAGGCACAACATGGGTTAGGTTAAGGCACAACATGGGTTAGGTTGAGGCACAACATGGGTTAGGTTGAGGCACAACATGGGTTAGGTTGAGGCACAACATGGGTTAGGTTGAGGCACAACATGGGTTAGGTTGAGGCACAACATGGGTTAGGTTAAGGTACAACATGGGTTAGGTTAAGGTACAACATGGGTTAGGTTAAGGTACAACATGGGTTAGGTTAAGGTACAACATGGGTTAGGTTAAGGTACAACATGGGTTAGGTTAAGGTACAACATAGGTTAGGTTAAGGTACAACATAGGTTAGGTTAAGGTACAACATAGGTTAGGTTAAGGTACAACATAGGTTAGGTTAAGGTACAACATAGGTTAGGTTAAGGTACAACATAGGTTAGGTTAAGGTACAACATAGGTTAGGTTAAGGTACAACATAGGTTAGGTTAGGTTAGGTTAGGTTACACGTTGTTGTACGGAAAGGTGTAGGGGGGGGGGGGCGGGGGCGGCAGGTTCGTTGATAGTGATTATAGTAAGTGAATGCTTGTGACATGATCAGATTTGTCACGTCAGGATGCACCTTTGGCTTATTAGAGGCGGCGCTCCAATTCTATGCTTGTGTGAGACCTGTGTCTTTGACTCATGTCATTGTTTGTGCGCTGTGACAGGAGGTACTATTGTGATGTTGGGTGCACCGTTGTATAGGACATGTGTGGGTGTTGGTGCCTGGTCTGCGCAATGGTGGATGTCGAAAGGCTGGGATATTGTATTTTCCGCACGGACCTCCTGGTCTGGTTGTGATAGTGTGGATTGTGTAATGTGGCGGAGAAGATGCACTGGATGTTGTTCCATGCTGGTGCTTACATATTGTATGTGCGCCTGTTAGAAGCAGAGAGTGGTGCGTGATCAGAGTGTCTGGCTGACGTGTGGTTCCCATTTTGGGCAGACTCTTTCAGCATGTATACGGACAGTTGTGTATATTTGCTGTAGTTTGATGGCTCTGCATTGATTACTAATCAGCGCCGTGTGTACGGGTAATCTGGTTCCAGTCCAAAATGTTCCATCTGTGTACAT
>NW_025728876.1:75000-77500 GCF_021461385.2 Schistocerca piceifrons
GGGCGGTGAACCAACAGCGTGGGACACAAATCCAACTACGAGCTTTTTAACCGCAACAACTTTAATATACGCTATTGGAGCTGGAATTACCGCGGCTGCTGGCACCAGACTTGCCCTCCAATAGATACTCGTTAAAGGATTTAAAGTGTACTCATTCCGATTACGGGGCCTCGGATGAGTCCCGTATCGTTATTTTTCGTCACTACCTCCCCGTGCCGGGAGTGGGTAATTTGCGC
This sequence comes from Schistocerca piceifrons, assembly GCF_021461385.2. NCBI lineage: Eukaryota > Metazoa > Arthropoda > Insecta > Orthoptera > Acrididae > Schistocerca > Schistocerca piceifrons. The sequence goes on from NW_025728876.1 coordinate 75,237, forward strand.
GCCTGCTGCCTTCCTTGGATGTGGTAGCCGTTTCTCAGGCTCCCTCTCCGGAATCGAACCCTGATTCCCCGTTACCCGTTACAACCATGGTAGGCGCAGAACCTACCATCGACAGTTGATAAGGCAGACATTTGAAAGATGCGTCGCCGGTACGAGGACCGTGCGATCAGCCCAAAGTTATTCAGAGTCACCAAGGCAAACGGACCGGACGAGCCGACCGATTGGTTTTGATCTAATAAAAGCGTCCCTTCCATCTCTGGTCGGGACTCTGTTTGCATGTATTAGCTCTAGAATTACCACAGTTATCCAAGTAACGTGGGTACGATCTAAGGAACCATAACTGATTTAATGAGCCATTCGCGGTTTCACCTTAATGCGGCTTGTACTGAGACATGCATGGCTTAATCTTTGAGACAAGCATATGACTACTGGCAGGATCAACCAGGGAGCTGCGTCAACTAGAGCTGAGCAGCCGGCCGCCCGGGAGTGTGTCCCGGGGGCCCGCGCGAACACGCAAGCGTCCGCTCAATCATTCTGCAAACAGGAGGAGGCTGAGCTCCCCTGCACAATACACCTCGAAACCCTCTCAGGTCCCGGCGGCGCGCAGCGCCGTCCCAAGTACTTGGTCGGGTTCGAGAGAGGCGCAATCGCCCGGAGTTAGGCGAGTAGACGCTTTCGGTGCGACCACCCGTGCTCCCAACTGAGCTTGCCGCTGCCGACAGAGGCCCGGGAGCGTGCTGTCGTGGCATTGCCGGCGGGAGACAACACGCGCCACCTACGGTGACCGGCAGCTCCAACGCCAGCGCCACAGAAGGACAAAAGCCCCACTTGGGTGCCGAAGCGAACTCTCCCAGCACAGCGCACGCGCCAACACATCCGCACAGCTGCGATACAAACCACCAGCGAGAACCGCTGGGGCGACCGAGCAGCAGACGGCGTCGCGGCGCCGAGCGCCGGGCGGCGGCGCATCCTCAACGCACACAGTCCTCAATCGGACCAGCACACTGAAGATGTCCACCGCGCTTCGCACCGGGCCCGCGAGGACCTACTTTGGCCGCACGGCGCCGCGCGCAGGGTGCGCCGGCGCGCAGCTGCGACGCCTGCCGCGTCCGTCGGCCGGCGCGCCTGCCACTGGCCGCCCCCACCAGCCGGCTGTAGCGCGTGCGCCCACGCACCGCGCGGCCAGCACGCCGGGAGGCGCCCCCTCACCGGCCGGGGACGGTCCCACCCAGCCACCGCCGCGTATCGCTTCACACCCAGATGCCGTTCAGTTTCGTCGGCATGGTGGGTATCGCTGGAACAACCGGTTAGTACCTCAACCTATCGTCGCCATCACCGATTCACCCCTAGCGAGAACAACCGCACCACAACAGGTTACCATTTGTTCATTTGCGTAACTTCACCAGAAAACGCAGGCGTCCATCGCCATTTGCAACTTCAACGATTATTGCATGCCTGTGTCAGGTGTCACGCCACACTACGTCTGCCCACATACACGCAACAAAATGTGCACGCCTAGACAATACGTGGAAGGTGGCCCCCGTACGTATGCGATGTCCATTGCTCGAACGACTGTCAACCGGCCTCTGTAGCATGTCGCAGATATGGAACGCGGTGCACCATGCCATCACGGTGTGTGAGGAGAGACGACTAGGTCCGAATACATCAACAGACAGCTCATGCTGATCGCCATCCACGGCGTCCGTTCCTCCCACACGTCTCTATGGCGTACCACACTGCAATCCAGCTCTCATAGGGAGACGACACGTAGCTGCGTGCACAATATTTGCACTGTATGGTCCGCCGTTTTTGGGCGCAGTCGTTGTGCGGTCACACATGTGCCACGATGTATCATTCAGTACATAAGGACGAATGTGCAGTACAGATTGTGGTTCACGCGTACGACATCAGCGGACAGTTGACACAGGCCGCACCACAACGTAGCCTGAGTACGTCGCATGCGAAGGGCATTGAACATGCAAACTTCTCACCAACCAGCTTGCGAAGGCAGGGGGCAAGGTGGGGACGTGGGGAGGGGCGGCATGTACGTCCTGCTGCCATCCACATTACAGTGTACAGCAGGAGCATGTGGAAAGTGAGCAAGACTTGCAAGGTGTTTAACATGAAGCGATACACAGGGGTGCGGGCAGTGCGAGTAGCGAACTATATTGCGAGGGTTGCGGGTGGGCAACACTACAGTAATTGAACGAGTCGTATAACAATTACAGAGCAGGTTTAGGCGACAACGTGGGTTACGTTAAGGC
>NW_025728876.1:87500-90000 GCF_021461385.2 Schistocerca piceifrons
CGCGCAGGGTGCGCCGGCGCGCAGCTGCGACGCCTGCCGCGTCCGTCGGCCGGCGCGCCTGCCACTGGCCGCCCCCACCAGCCGGCTGTAGCGCGTGCGCCCACGCACCGCGCGGCCAGCACGCCGGGAGGCGCCCCCTCACCGGCCGGGGACGGTCCCACCCAGCCACCGCCGCGTATCGCTTCACACCCAGATGCCGTTCAGTTTCGTCGGCATGGTGGGTATCGCTGGAACAACCGGTTAGTACCTCAACCTATCGTCGCCATCACCGATTCACCCCTAGCGAGAACAACCGCACCACAACAGGTTACCATTTGTTCATTTGCGTAACTTCACCAGAAAACGCAGGCGTCCATCGCCATTTGCAACTTCAACGATTATTGCATGCCTGTGTCAGGTGTCACGCCACACTACGTCTGCCCACATACACGCAACAAAATGTGCACGCCTAGACAATACGTGGAAGGTGGCCCCCGTACGTATGCGATGTCCATTGCTCGAACGACTGTCAACCGGCCTCTGTAGCATGTCGCAGATATGGAACGCGGTGCACCATGCCATCACGGTGTGTGAGGAGAGACGACTAGGTCCGAATACATCAACAGACAGCTCATGCTGATCGCCATCCACGGCGTCCGTTCCTCCCACACGTCTCTATGGCGTACCACACTGCAATCCAGCTCTCATAGGGAGACGACACGTAGCTGCGTGCACAATATTTGCACTGTATGGTCCGCCGTTTTTGGGCGCAGTCGTTGTGCGGTCACACATGTGCCACGATGTATCATTCAGTACATAAGGACGAATGTGCAGTACAGATTGTGGTTCACGCGTACGACATCAGCGGACAGTTGACACAGGCCGCACCACAACGTAGCCTGAGTACGTCGCATGCGAAGGGCATTGAACATGCAAACTTCTCACCAACCAGCTTGCGAAGGCAGGGGGCAAGGTGGGGACGTGGGGAGGGGCGGCATGTACGTCCTGCTGCCATCCACATTACAGTGTACAGCAGGAGCATGTGGAAAGTGAGCAAGACTTGCAAGGTGTTTAACATGAAGCGATACACAGGGGTGCGGGCAGTGCGAGTAGCGAACTATATTGCGAGGGTTGCGGGTGGGCAACACTACAGTAATTGAACGAGTCGTATAACAATTACAGAGCAGGTTTAGGCGACAACGTGGGTTACGTTAAGGCGACAACATGGGTTAGGTTAAGGCACAACATGGGTTAGGTTAAGGCACAACATGGGTTAGGTTAAGGCACAACATGGGTTAGGTTAAGGCACAACATGGGTTAGGTTAAGGCACAACATGGGTTAGGTTAAGGCACAACATGGGTTAGGTTAAGGCACAACATGGGTTAGGTTAAGGCACAACATGGGTTAGGTTGAGGCACAACATGGGTTAGGTTAAGGCACAACATGGGTTAGGTTGAGGCACAACATGGGTTAGGTTGAGGCACAACATGGGTTAGGTTGAGGCACAACATGGGTTAGGTTAAGGTACAACATGGGTTAGGTTAAGGTACAACATGGGTTAGGTTAAGGTACAACATGGGTTAGGTTAAGGTACAACATGGGTTAGGTTAAGGTACAACATGGGTTAGGTTAAGGTACAACATAGGTTAGGTTAAGGTACAACATAGGTTAGGTTAAGGTACAACATAGGTTAGGTTAAGGTACAACATAGGTTAGGTTAAGGTACAACATAGGTTAGGTTAAGGTACAACATAGGTTAGGTTAAGGTACAACATAGGTTAGGTTAAGGTACAACATAGGTTAGGTTAGGTTAGGTTAGGTTACACGTTGTTGTACGGAAAGGTGTAGGGGGGGGGGGGGGCGGGGGCGGCAGGTTCGTTGATAGTGATTATAGTAAGTGAATGCTTGTGACATGATCAGATTTGTCACGTCAGGATGCACCTTTGGCTTATTAGAGGCGGCGCTCCAATTCTATGCTTGTGTGAGACCTGTGTCTTTGACTCATGTCATTGTTTGTGCGCTGTGACAGGAGGTACTATTGTGATGTTGGGTGCACCGTTGTATAGGACATGTGTGGGTGTTGGTGCCTGGTCTGCGCAATGGTGGATGTCGAAAGGCTGGGATATTGTATTTTCCGCACGGACCTCCTGGTCTGGTTGTGATAGTGTGGATTGTGTAATGTGGCGGAGAAGATGCACTGGATGTTGTTCCATGCTGGTGCTTACATATTGTATGTGCGCCTGTTAGAAGCAGAGAGTGGTGCGTGATCAGAGTGTCTGGCTGACGTGTGGTTCCCATTTTGGGCAGACTCTTTCAGCATGTATACGGACAGTTGTGTATATTTGCTGTAGTTTGATGGCTCTGCATTGATTACTAATCAGCGCCGTGTGTACGGGTAATCTGGTTCCAGTCCAAAATGTTCCATCTGTGTACATTAGTGACAAAGACTCCCCCCATGCAGTGGGGCTCGGTCTGTTATAACTCTTCCGCGTAATATATTTGCCCCACGTTTTTGCGACT
>NW_025728877.1:0-7500 GCF_021461385.2 Schistocerca piceifrons
CTGCTTACCAAAAGTGGCCCACTTGGCACTCCGATCCGAGTCGTTTGCTCGCGGCTTCAGCATATCAAGCAAGCCGGAGATCTCACCCATTTAAAGTTTGAGAATAGGTTGAGGTCGTTTCGGCCCCAAGGCCTCTAATCATTCGCTTTACCGGATGAGACTCGTACGAGCACCAGCTATCCTGAGGGAAACTTCGGAGGGAACCAGCTACTAGATGGTTCGATTAGTCTTTCGCCCCTATACCCAGCTCCGACGATCGATTTGCACGTCAGAATCGCTACGGACCTCCATCAGGGTTTCCCCTGACTTCGTCCTGGCCAGGCATAGTTCACCATCTTTCGGGTCCCAACGTGTACGCTCTAGGTGCGCCTCACCTCGCAATGAGGACGAGACGCCCCGGGAGTGCGGAGGCCGCCGCCCCGTGAAGGGCGGGGAAGCCCCATCCTCCCTCGGCCCGCGCAAGGCGAGACCTTCACTTTCATTACGCCTTTAGGTTTCGTACAGCCCAATGACTCGCGCACATGTTAGACTCCTTGGTCCGTGTTTCAAGACGGGTCGTGAAATTGTCCAAAGCTGAAGCGCCGCTGACGGGAGCGATTATTCCGCCCGAGAGCATCCCGAGCCAACAGCGGCGCGGGTCCGGGGCCGGGCCAGGTAGGTCCGTCATCCGGGAAGAACCGCGCGCGCTTGCCGGGAGCCCGAGCGCCCAAAGGGGCGAATCGACTCCTCCAGATATACCGCCGGGCAGCCAGCCAGGACACCGGGGCTCTGCCCAACAGACGCGAACCGAGGCCCGCGGAAGGACAGGCTGCGCACCCGGGCCGTAGGCCGGCACCCAGCGGGTCGCGACGTCCTACTAGGGGAGAAGTGCGGCCCACCGCACACCGGAACGGCCCCACCCCGCGGCGAGTGGAAAGGCAACCGGACACGACCCCGCCGCGGATTGCTCCGCGCGGGCGGCCGGCCCCATCTGCCGAGGGCGGAGGCCAGTGGCCGGATGGGCGTGAATCTCACCCGTTCGACCTTTCGGACTTCTCACGTTTACCCCAGAACGGTTTCACGTACTTTTGAACTCTCTCTTCAAAGTTCTTTTCAACTTTCCCTCACGGTACTTGTTCGCTATCGGTCTCGTGGTCATATTTAGTCTCAGATGGAGTTTACCACCCACTTGGAGCTGCACTCTCAAGCAACCCGACTCGAAGGAGAGGTCCCGCCGACGCTCGCACCGGCCGCTACGGGCCTGGCACCCTCTACGGGCCGTGGCCTCATTCAAGTTGGACTTGGGCTCGGCGCGAGGCGTCGGGGTAGTGGACCCTCCCAAACACCACATGCCACGACAGGCGGCAGCCTGCGGGGTTCGGTGCTGGACTCTTCCCTGTTCGCTCGCCGCTACTGGGGGAATCCTTGTTAGTTTCTTTTCCTCCGCTTAGTAATATGCTTAAATTCAGCGGGTAGTCTCGCCTGCTCTGAGGTCGTTGTACGAGGTGTCGCACGCCACACCGCCAGCCGGCTGTGCACGCTACCGAGAAAGTACCGGTATGCGAACCGCCAGGCGACGGGCGCGCATCGCACGTTTGAGGAGACGCGGCCGGCCCCACAGGCGGCCGCGACACTCCCAGGTCTGCGAAGCGGGGCAAACGCCGCGCGCTTCAGTATACGTAGCCGACCCTCAGCCAGACGTGGCCCGGGAACGGAATCCATGGACCGCAATGTGCGTTCGAAACGTCGATGTTCATGTGTCCTGCAGTTCACATGTCGACGCGCAATTTGCTGCGTTCTTCATCGACCCACGAGCCGAGTGATCCACCGTCCTGGGTGATCTTTTCTCAGTTTCCGCCGTCTCTTTCGAGACGGTCGCATAGGCGGGAGTGAGGCGTGTGGCGGCCCCTGTTCCAGCGTTCTGTGTCCAACGGCCTCACGGCCGACGGGCGTCGTACGGCTCCACACCGGAGCGGACAGGCACTCGGGCGAAAGTCATTCAAAACCGGCGCCAGGCGCCAGGTGCCGCAGGCCAGCCGCTCCAGCGCTTCAGCGCTCGTACCACACAACATTGCCGCTAGTTTTGAGAGGCACGCGTGGTTCCGCACGCGGCGCACGGCTACGGCGAGCCGTACAGGTAGCGTGTTGCGCGACACGACACGCACATCGAAAGACATGCAGTCTAGTCGGTAATGATCCTTCCGCAGGTTCACCTACGGAAACCTTGTTACGACTTTTACTTCCTCTAAATGATCAAGTTTGGTCATCTTTCCGGTAGCATCGGCAACGACAGAGTCAATGCCGCGTACCAGTCCGAAGACCTCACTAAATCATTCAATCGGTAGTAGCGACGGGCGGTGTGTACAAAGGGCAGGGACGTAATCAACGCGAGCTTATGACTCGCGCTTACTGGGAATTCCTCGTTCATGGGGAACAATTGCAAGCCCCAATCCCTAGCACGAAGGAGGTTCAGCGGGTTACCCCGACCTTTCGGCCTAGGAAGACACGCTGATTCCTTCAGTGTAGCGCGCGTGCGGCCCAGAACATCTAAGGGCATCACAGACCTGTTATTGCTCAATCTCGTGCGGCTAGAAGCCGCCTGTCCCTCTAAGAAGAAAAGTAATCGCTGACAGCACGAAGGATGTCACGCGACTAGTTAGCAGGCTAGAGTCTCGTTCGTTATCGGAATTAACCAGACAAATCGCTCCACCAACTAAGAACGGCCATGCACCACCACCCACCGAATCAAGAAAGAGCTATCAATCTGTCAATCCTTCCGGTGTCCGGGCCTGGTGAGGTTTCCCGTGTTGAGTCAAATTAAGCCGCAGGCTCCACTCCTGGTGGTGCCCTTCCGTCAATTCCTTTAAGTTTCAGCTTTGCAACCATACTTCCCCCGGAACCCAAAAGCTTTGGTTTCCCGGAGGCTGCCCGCCGAGTCATCGGAGGAACTGCGGCGGATCGCTGGCTGGCATCGTTTATGGTTAGAACTAGGGCGGTATCTGATCGCCTTCGAACCTCTAACTTTCGTTCTTGATTAATGAAAACATACTTGGCAAATGCTTTCGCTTCTGTTCGTCTTGCGACGATCCAAGAATTTCACCTCTAACGTCGCAATACGAATGCCCCCGCCTGTCCCTATTAATCATTACCTCGGGTTCCGAAAACCAACAAAATAGAACCGAGGTCCTATTCCATTATTCCATGCACACAGTATTCAGGCGGGCTTGCCTGCTTTAAGCACTCTAATTTGTTCAAAGTAAACGTGCCGGCCCACCGAGACACTCAATAAAGAGCACCCTGGTAGGATTTCAACGGGGTCCGCCTCGGGACGCACGAGCACGCACGAGGCGGTCGCACGCCTTCGGCTCGCCCCACCGGCAGGACGTCCCACGATACATGCCAGTTAAACACCGACGGGCGGTGAACCAACAGCGTGGGACACAAATCCAACTACGAGCTTTTTAACCGCAACAACTTTAATATACGCTATTGGAGCTGGAATTACCGCGGCTGCTGGCACCAGACTTGCCCTCCAATAGATACTCGTTAAAGGATTTAAAGTGTACTCATTCCGATTACGGGGCCTCGGATGAGTCCCGTATCGTTATTTTTCGTCACTACCTCCCCGTGCCGGGAGTGGGTAATTTGCGCGCCTGCTGCCTTCCTTGGATGTGGTAGCCGTTTCTCAGGCTCCCTCTCCGGAATCGAACCCTGATTCCCCGTTACCCGTTACAACCATGGTAGGCGCAGAACCTACCATCGACAGTTGATAAGGCAGACATTTGAAAGATGCGTCGCCGGTACGAGGACCGTGCGATCAGCCCAAAGTTATTCAGAGTCACCAAGGCAAACGGACCGGACGAGCCGACCGATTGGTTTTGATCTAATAAAAGCGTCCCTTCCATCTCTGGTCGGGACTCTGTTTGCATGTATTAGCTCTAGAATTACCACAGTTATCCAAGTAACGTGGGTACGATCTAAGGAACCATAACTGATTTAATGAGCCATTCGCGGTTTCACCTTAATGCGGCTTGTACTGAGACATGCATGGCTTAATCTTTGAGACAAGCATATGACTACTGGCAGGATCAACCAGGGAGCTGCGTCAACTAGAGCTGAGCAGCCGGCCGCCCGGGAGTGTGTCCCGGGGGCCCGCGCGAACACGCAAGCGTCCGCTCAATCATTCTGCAAACAGGAGGAGGCTGAGCTCCCCTGCACAATACACCTCGAAACCCTCTCAGGTCCCGGCGGCGCGCAGCGCCGTCCCAAGTACTTGGTCGGGTTCGAGAGAGGCGCAATCGCCCGGAGTTAGGCGAGTAGACGCTTTCGGTGCGACCACCCGTGCTCCCAACTGAGCTTGCCGCTGCCGACAGAGGCCCGGGAGCGTGCTGTCGTGGCATTGCCGGCGGGAGACAACACGCGCCACCTACGGTGACCGGCAGCTCCAACGCCAGCGCCACAGAAGGACAAAAGCCCCACTTGGGTGCCGAAGCGAACTCTCCCAGCACAGCGCACGCGCCAACACATCCGCACAGCTGCGATACAAACCACCAGCGAGAACCGCTGGGGCGACCGAGCAGCAGACGGCGTCGCGGCGCCGAGCGCCGGGCGGCGGCGCATCCTCAACGCACACAGTCCTCAATCGGACCAGCACACTGAAGATGTCCACCGCGCTTCGCACCGGGCCCGCGAGGACCTACTTTGGCCGCACGGCGCCGCGCGCAGGGTGCGCCGGCGCGCAGCTGCGACGCCTGCCGCGTCCGTCGGCCGGCGCGCCTGCCACTGGCCGCCCCCACCAGCCGGCTGTAGCGCGTGCGCCCACGCACCGCGCGGCCAGCACGCCGGGAGGCGCCCCCTCACCGGCCGGGGACGGTCCCACCCAGCCACCGCCGCGTATCGCTTCACACCCAGATGCCGTTCAGTTTCGTCGGCATGGTGGGTATCGCTGGAACAACCGGTTCGTACCTCAACCTATCGTCGCCATCACCGATTCACCCCTAGCGAGAACAACCGCACCACAACAGGTTACCATTTGTTCATTTGCGTAACTTCACCAGAAAACGCAGGCGTCCATCGCCATTTGCAACTTCAACGATTATTGCATGCCTGTGTCAGGTGTCACGCCACACTACGTCTGCCCACATACACGCAACAAAATGTGCACGCCTAGACAATACGTGGAAGGTGGCCCCCGTACGTATGCGATGTCCATTGCTCGAACGACTGTCAACCGGCCTCTGTAGCATGTCGCAGATATGGAACGCGGTGCACCATGCCATCACGGTGTGTGAGGAGAGACGACTAGGTCCGAATACATCAACAGACAGCTCATGCTGATCGCCATCCACGGCGTCCGTTCCTCCCACACGTCTCTATGGCGTACCACACTGCAATCCAGCTCTCATAGGGAGACGACACGTAGCTGCGTGCACAATATTTGCACTGTATGGTCCGCCGTTTTTGGGCGCAGTCGTTGTACGGTCACACATGTGCCACGATGTATCATTCGGTACATAAGGACGAATGTGCAGTACAGATTGTGGTTTACGCGTACGACATTAGCGGACGGTTGACACAGGCCGCACCACAACGTAGCCTGAGTACGTCGCATGCGAAGGGCATTGAACATGCAAACTTCTCACCAACCAGCTTGCGAAGGCAGGGGGGCAAGGTGGGGACGTGGGGAGGGGCGGCATGTACGTCCTGCTGCCATCCACATTACAGTGTACAGCAGGAGCATGTGGAAAGTCAGCAAGACTTGCAAGGTGTTTAACATGAAGCGATACACAGGGGAGCGGGCAGTGCGAGTAGCGAACTATATTGCGAGGGTTGCGGGTGGGCAACACTACACTAATTGAACGAGTCGTATAACAATTACAGAGCAGGTTTAGGCGACAACATGGGTTACGTTAGGGGACAACGTGGGTTACGTTAGGGGACAACGTGGGTTACTTTAGGGGACAACGTGGGTTAGGTTAAGGCACAACGTGGGTTAGGTTAAGGCACAACGTGGGTTAGGTTAAGGCACAACGTGGGTTAGGTTAAGGCACAACGTGGGTTAGGTTAAGGCACAACGTGGGTTAGGTTAAGGCACAACGTGGGTTAGGTTAAGGCACAACGTGGGTTAGGTTAAGGCACAACATGGGTTAGGTTAAGGCACAACATGGGTTAGGTTAAGGCACAACATGGGTTAGGTTAAGGCACAACGTGGGTTAGGTTAAGGCACAACGTGGGTTAGGTTAAGGCACAACGTGGGTTAGGTTAAGGCACAACGTGGGTTAGGTTAAGGCACAACGTGGGTTAGGTTAAGGCACAACGTGGGTTAGGTTAAGGCACAACATGGGTTAGGTTAAGGCACAACATGGGTTAGGTTAAGGCACAACATGGGTTAGGTTAAGGCACAACATGGGTTAGGTTAAGGCACAACATGGGTTAGGTTAAGGCACAACGTGGGTTAGGTTAAGGCACAACGTGGGTTAGGTTAAGGCACAACGTGGGTTAGGTTAAGGCACAACATGGGTTAGGTTAAGGCACAACATGGGTTAGGTTAAGGCACAACATGGGTTAGGTTAAGGCACAACATGGGTTAGGTTAAGGCACAACATGGGTTAGGTTAAGGTACAACATGGGTTAGGTTAAGGTACAACATGGGTTAGGTTAAGGTACAACATGGGTTAGGTTAAGGTACAACATGGGTTAGGTTAAGGTACAACATGGGTTAGGTTAAGGTACAACATGGGTTAGGTTAAGGTACAACATGGGTTAGGTTAAGGTACAACATGGGTTAGGTTAAGGTACAACATGGGTTAGGTTAAGGTACAACATGGGTTAGGTTAAGGTACAACATGGGTTAGGTTAAGGTACAACATGGGTTAGGTTAAGGTACAACATAGGTTAGGTTAAGGTACAACATAGGTTAGGTTAAGGTACAACATAGGTTAGGTTAAGGTACAACATAGGTTAGGTTAAGGTACAACATAGGTTAGGTTAAGGTACAACATAGGTTAGGTTAAGGTACAACATAGGTTAGGTTAAGGTACAACATAGGTTAGGTTAAGGTACAACATAGGTTAGGTTAAGGTACAACATAGGTTAGGTTAAGGTACAACATAGGTTAGGTTAAGGTACAACATAGGTTAGGTTAAGGTACAACATAGGTTAGGTTAGGTTAGGTTAGGTTACACGTTGTTGTAAGGAAAGGTGTAGGGGGGGGGGGCGGGGGCGGCAGGTTCGTTGATAGTGATTATAGTAAGTGAATGCTTGTGACATGATCAGATTTGTCACGTCAGGATGCACCTTTGGCTTATTAGAGGCGGCGCTCCAATTCTATGCTTGTGTGAGACCTGTGTCTTTGACTCATGTCATTGTTTGTGCGCTGTGACAGGAGGTACTATTGTGATGTTGGGTGCACCGTTGTATAGGACATGTGTGGGTGTTGGTGCCTGGTCTGCGCAATGGTGGATGTCGAAAGGCTGGGATATTGTATTTTCCGCATGGACCTCCTGGTCTGGTTGTGATAGT
>NW_025728877.1:15000-20000 GCF_021461385.2 Schistocerca piceifrons
AACCAACAAAATAGAACCGAGGTCCTATTCCATTATTCCATGCACACAGTATTCAGGCGGGCTTGCCTGCTTTAAGCACTCTAATTTGTTCAAAGTAAACGTGCCGGCCCACCGAGACACTCAATAAAGAGCACCCTGGTAGGATTTCAACGGGGTCCGCCTCGGGACGCACGAGCACGCACGAGGCGGTCGCACGCCTTCGGCTCGCCCCACCGGCAGGACGTCCCACGATACATGCCAGTTAAACACCGACGGGCGGTGAACCAACAGCGTGGGACACAAATCCAACTACGAGCTTTTTAACCGCAACAACTTTAATATACGCTATTGGAGCTGGAATTACCGCGGCTGCTGGCACCAGACTTGCCCTCCAATAGATACTCGTTAAAGGATTTAAAGTGTACTCATTCCGATTACGGGGCCTCGGATGAGTCCCGTATCGTTATTTTTCGTCACTACCTCCCCGTGCCGGGAGTGGGTAATTTGCGCGCCTGCTGCCTTCCTTGGATGTGGTAGCCGTTTCTCAGGCTCCCTCTCCGGAATCGAACCCTGATTCCCCGTTACCCGTTACAACCATGGTAGGCGCAGAACCTACCATCGACAGTTGATAAGGCAGACATTTGAAAGATGCGTCGCCGGTACGAGGACCGTGCGATCAGCCCAAAGTTATTCAGAGTCACCAAGGCAAACGGACCGGACGAGCCGACCGATTGGTTTTGATCTAATAAAAGCGTCCCTTCCATCTCTGGTCGGGACTCTGTTTGCATGTATTAGCTCTAGAATTACCACAGTTATCCAAGTAACGTGGGTACGATCTAAGGAACCATAACTGATTTAATGAGCCATTCGCGGTTTCACCTTAATGCGGCTTGTACTGAGACATGCATGGCTTAATCTTTGAGACAAGCATATGACTACTGGCAGGATCAACCAGGGAGCTGCGTCAACTAGAGCTGAGCAGCCGGCCGCCCGGGAGTGTGTCCCGGGGGCCCGCGCGAACACGCAAGCGTCCGCTCAATCATTCTGCAAACAGGAGGAGGCTGAGCTCCCCTGCACAATACACCTCGAAACCCTCTCAGGTCCCGGCGGCGCGCAGCGCCGTCCCAAGTACTTGGTCGGGTTCGAGAGAGGCGCAATCGCCCGGAGTTAGGTGAGTAGACGCTTTCGGTGCGACCACCCGTGCTCCCAACTGAGCTTGCCGCTGCCGACAGAGGCCCGGGAGCGTGCTGTCGTGGCATTGCCGGCGGGAGACAACACGCGCCACCTACGGTGACCGGCAGCTCCAACGCCAGCGCCACAGAAGGACAAAAGCCCCACTTGGGTGCCGAAGCGAACTCTCCCAGCACAGCGCACGCGCCAACACATCCGCACAGCTGCGATACAAACCACCAGCGAGAACCGCTGGGGCGACCGAGCAGCAGACGGCGTCGCGGCGCCGAGCGCCGGGCGGCGGCGCATCCTCAACGCACACAGTCCTCAATCGGACCAGCACACTGAAGATGTCCACCGCGCTTCGCACCGGGCCCGCGAGGACCTACTTTGGCCGCACGGCGCCGCGCGCAGGGTGCGCCGGCGCGCAGCTGCGACGCCTGCCGCGTCCGTCGGCCGGCGCGCCTGCCACTGGCCGCCCCCACCAGCCGGCTGTAGCGCGTGCGCCCACGCACCGCGCGGCCAGCACGCCGGGAGGCGCCCCCTCACCGGCCGGGGACGGTCCCACCCAGCCACCGCCGCGTATCGCTTCACACCCAGATGCCGTTCAGTTTCGTCGGCATGGTGGGTATCGCTGGAACAACCGGTTCGTACCTCAACCTATCGTCGCCATCACCGATTCACCCCTAGCGAGAACAACCGCACCACAACAGGTTACCATTTGTTCATTTGCGTAACTTCACCAGAAAACGCAGGCGTCCATCGCCATTTGCAACTTCAACGATTATTGCATGCCTGTGTCAGGTGTCACGCCACACTACGTCTGCCCACATACACGCAACAAAATGTGCACGCCTAGACAATACGTGGAAGGTGGCCCCCGTACGTATGCGATGTCCATTGCTCGAACGACTGTCAACCGGCCTCTGTAGCATGTCGCAGATATGGAACGCGGTGCACCATGCCATCACGGTGTGTGAGGAGAGACGACTAGGTCCGAATACATCAACAGACAGCTCATGCTGATCGCCATCCACGGCGTCCGTTCCTCCCACACGTCTCTATGGCGTACCACACTGCAATCCAGCTCTCATAGGGAGACGACACGTAGCTGCGTGCACAATATTTGCACTGTATGGTCCGCCGTTTTTGGGCGCAGTCGTTGTACGGTCACACATGTGCCACGATGTATCATTCGGTACATAAGGACGAATGTGCAGTACAGATTGTGGTTTACGCGTACGACATTAGCGGACGGTTGACACAGGCCGCACCACAACGTAGCCTGAGTACGTCGCATGCGAAGGGCATTGAACATGCAAACTTCTCACCAACCAGCTTGCGAAGGCAGGGGGGCAAGGTGGGGACGTGGGGAGGGGCGGCATGTACGTCCTGCTGCCATCCACATTACAGTGTACAGCAGGAGCATGTGGAAAGTCAGCAAGACTTGCAAGGTGTTTAACATGAAGCGATACACAGGGGAGCGGGCAGTGCGAGTAGCGAACTATATTGCGAGGGTTGCGGGTGGGCAACACTACACTAATTGAACGAGTCGTATAACAATTACAGAGCAGGTTTAGGCGACAACATGGGTTACGTTAGGGGACAACGTGGGTTACGTTAGGGGACAACGTGGGTTACTTTAGGGGACAACGTGGGTTAGGTTAAGGCACAACGTGGGTTAGGTTAAGGCACAACGTGGGTTAGGTTAAGGCACAACGTGGGTTAGGTTAAGGCACAACGTGGGTTAGGTTAAGGCACAACGTGGGTTAGGTTAAGGCACAACGTGGGTTAGGTTAAGGCACAACATGGGTTAGGTTAAGGCACAACATGGGTTAGGTTAAGGCACAACATGGGTTAGGTTAAGGCACAACATGGGTTAGGTTAAGGCACAACGTGGGTTAGGTTAAGGCACAACGTGGGTTAGGTTAAGGCACAACGTGGGTTAGGTTAAGGCACAACATGGGTTAGGTTAAGGCACAACATGGGTTAGGTTAAGGCACAACATGGGTTAGGTTAAGGCACAACATGGGTTAGGTTAAGGCACAACATGGGTTAGGTTAAGGCACAACATGGGTTAGGTTAAGGCACAACATGGGTTAGGTTAAGGCACAACGTGGGTTAGGTTAAGGCACAACGTGGGTTAGGTTAAGGCACAACGTGGGTTAGGTTAAGGCACAACATGGGTTAGGTTAAGGCACAACATGGGTTAGGTTAAGGCACAACATGGGTTAGGTTAAGGCACAACATGGGTTAGGTTAAGGCACAACATGGGTTAGGTTAAGGCACAACATGGGTTAGGTTAAGGTACAACATGGGTTAGGTTAAGGTACAACATGGGTTAGGTTAAGGTACAACATGGGTTAGGTTAAGGTACAACATGGGTTAGGTTAAGGTACAACATGGGTTAGGTTAAGGTACAACATGGGTTAGGTTAAGGTACAACATGGGTTAGGTTAAGGTACAACATGGGTTAGGTTAAGGTACAACATAGGTTAGGTTAAGGTACAACATAGGTTAGGTTAAGGTACAACATAGGTTAGGTTAAGGTACAACATAGGTTAGGTTAAGGTACAACATAGGTTAGGTTAAGGTACAACATAGGTTAGGTTAAGGTACAACATAGGTTAGGTTAAGGTACAACATAGGTTAGGTTAAGGTACAACATAGGTTAGGTTAAGGTACAACATAGGTTAGGTTAAGGTACAACATAGGTTAGGTTAAGGTACAACATAGGTTAGGTTAAGGTACAACATAGGTTAGGTTAGGTTAGGTTAGGTTACACGTTGTTGTAAGGAAAGGTGTAGGGGGGGGGGGGCGGGGGCGGCAGGTTCGTTGATAGTGATTATAGTAAGTGAATGCTTGTGACATGATCAGATTTGTCACGTCAGGATGCACCTTTGGCTTATTAGAGGCGGCGCTCCAATTCTATGCTTGTGTGAGACCTGTGTCTTTGACTCATGTCATTGTTTGTGCGCTGTGACAGGAGGTACTATTGTGATGTTGGGTGCACCGTTGTATAGGACATGTGTGGGTGTTGGTGCCTGGTCTGCGCAATGGTGGATGTCGAAAGGCTGGGATATTGTATTTTCCGCATGGACCTCCTGGTCTGGTTGTGATAGTGTGGATTGTGTAATGTGGCGGAGAAGATGCACTGGATGTTGTTCCATGCTGGTGCTTACATATTGTATGTGCGCCTGTTAGAAGCAGAGAGTGGTGCGTGATCAGAGTGTCTGGCTGACGTGTGGTTCCCATTGTGGGCAGACTCTTTCAGCATGTATACGGACAGTTGTGTATATTTGCTGTAGTTTGATGGCTCTGCATTGATTACTAATCAGCGCCGTGTGTACGGGTAATCTGGTTCCAGTCCAAAATGTTCCATCTGTGTACATTAGTGACAAAGACTCCCCCCATGCAGTGGGGCTCGGTCTGTTATAGCTCTTCCGCGTAATATATTTGCCCCACGTTTTTGCGACTGCGAGTGCGAGTGCAACGCGCATGGGGACCGACATGCTGATGGCTCGGTATCGGACGCCGTACAGTGAGCAACGCGATCGCGTCTCTCGCTCGTAAGTGGTACAGGTCGCGGCTCATGTATAGGGACAGCGGGAATGTCGCATATTGGAAATAACTCTTCATGAAACGCAAGTTATAGGGGTGGATTGCACTTTACGAGTGCGGGAAACTTCCGCCGTTCATCCGCTGGAGGTGCGCGTGTGGCGGTTGGGGTGGTGCACGAACGGGTGCGGGTGGAGTCATTGCCGGTCCACGGCTTCGTGCGGCAGAGCCACTGGAGATTGGGTGCTATGGTCGACAGAGGCTGCAGGCTTTGTGGGTGGCGTCGAAAGGCG
>NW_025728877.1:30000-35000 GCF_021461385.2 Schistocerca piceifrons
CTAGTTAGCAGGCTAGAGTCTCGTTCGTTATCGGAATTAACCAGACAAATCGCTCCACCAACTAAGAACGGCCATGCACCACCACCCACCGAATCAAGAAAGAGCTATCAATCTGTCAATCCTTCCGGTGTCCGGGCCTGGTGAGGTTTCCCGTGTTGAGTCAAATTAAGCCGCAGGCTCCACTCCTGGTGGTGCCCTTCCGTCAATTCCTTTAAGTTTCAGCTTTGCAACCATACTTCCCCCGGAACCCAAAAGCTTTGGTTTCCCGGAGGCTGCCCGCCGAGTCATCGGAGGAACTGCGGCGGATCGCTGGCTGGCATCGTTTATGGTTAGAACTAGGGCGGTATCTGATCGCCTTCGAACCTCTAACTTTCGTTCTTGATTAATGAAAACATACTTGGCAAATGCTTTCGCTTCTGTTCGTCTTGCGACGATCCAAGAATTTCACCTCTAACGTCGCAATACGAATGCCCCCGCCTGTCCCTATTAATCATTACCTCGGGTTCCGAAAACCAACAAAATAGAACCGAGGTCCTATTCCATTATTCCATGCACACAGTATTCAGGCGGGCTTGCCTGCTTTAAGCACTCTAATTTGTTCAAAGTAAACGTGCCGGCCCACCGAGACACTCAATAAAGAGCACCCTGGTAGGATTTCAACGGGGTCCGCCTCGGGACGCACGAGCACGCACGAGGCGGTCGCACGCCTTCGGCTCGCCCCACCGGCAGGACGTCCCACGATACATGCCAGTTAAACACCGACGGGCGGTGAACCAACAGCGTGGGACACAAATCCAACTACGAGCTTTTTAACCGCAACAACTTTAATATACGCTATTGGAGCTGGAATTACCGCGGCTGCTGGCACCAGACTTGCCCTCCAATAGATACTCGTTAAAGGATTTAAAGTGTACTCATTCCGATTACGGGGCCTCGGATGAGTCCCGTATCGTTATTTTTCGTCACTACCTCCCCGTGCCGGGAGTGGGTAATTTGCGCGCCTGCTGCCTTCCTTGGATGTGGTAGCCGTTTCTCAGGCTCCCTCTCCGGAATCGAACCCTGATTCCCCGTTACCCGTTACAACCATGGTAGGCGCAGAACCTACCATCGACAGTTGATAAGGCAGACATTTGAAAGATGCGTCGCCGGTACGAGGACCGTGCGATCAGCCCAAAGTTATTCAGAGTCACCAAGGCAAACGGACCGGACGAGCCGACCGATTGGTTTTGATCTAATAAAAGCGTCCCTTCCATCTCTGGTCGGGACTCTGTTTGCATGTATTAGCTCTAGAATTACCACAGTTATCCAAGTAACGTGGGTACGATCTAAGGAACCATAACTGATTTAATGAGCCATTCGCGGTTTCACCTTAATGCGGCTTGTACTGAGACATGCATGGCTTAATCTTTGAGACAAGCATATGACTACTGGCAGGATCAACCAGGGAGCTGCGTCAACTAGAGCTGAGCAGCCGGCCGCCCGGGAGTGTGTCCCGGGGGCCCGCGCGAACACGCAAGCGTCCGCTCAATCATTCTGCAAACAGGAGGAGGCTGAGCTCCCCTGCACAATACACCTCGAAACCCTCTCAGGTCCCGGCGGCGCGCAGCGCCGTCCCAAGTACTTGGTCGGGTTCGAGAGAGGCGCAATCGCCCGGAGTTAGGCGAGTAGACGCTTTCGGTGCGACCACCCGTGCTCCCAACTGAGCTTGCCGCTGCCGACAGAGGCCCGGGAGCGTGCTGTCGTGGCATTGCCGGCGGGAGACAACACGCGCCACCTACGGTGACCGGCAGCTCCAACGCCAGCGCCACAGAAGGACAAAAGCCCCACTTGGGTGCCGAAGCGAACTCTCCCAGCACAGCGCACGCGCCAACACATCCGCACAGCTGCGATACAAACCACCAGCGAGAACCGCTGGGGCGACCGAGCAGCAGACGGCGTCGCGGCGCCGAGCGCCGGGCGGCGGCGCATCCTCAACGCACACAGTCCTCAATCGGACCAGCACACTGAAGATGTCCACCGCGCTTCGCACCGGGCCCGCGAGGACCTACTTTGGCCGCACGGCGCCGCGCGCAGGGTGCGCCGGCGCGCAGCTGCGACGCCTGCCGCGTCCGTCGGCCGGCGCGCCTGCCACTGGCCGCCCCCACCAGCCGGCTGTAGCGCGTGCGCCCACGCACCGCGCGGCCAGCACGCCGGGAGGCGCCCCCTCACCGGCCGGGGACGGTCCCACCCAGCCACCGCCGCGTATCGCTTCACACCCAGATGCCGTTCAGTTTCGTCGGCATGGTGGGTATCGCTGGAACAACCGGTTCGTACCTCAACCTATCGTCGCCATCACCGATTCACCCCTAGCGAGAACAACCGCACCACAACAGGTTACCATTTGTTCATTTGCGTAACTTCACCAGAAAACGCAGGCGTCCATCGCCATTTGCAACTTCAACGATTATTGCATGCCTGTGTCAGGTGTCACGCCACACTACGTCTGCCCACATACACGCAACAAAATGTGCACGCCTAGACAATACGTGGAAGGTGGCCCCCGTACGTATGCGATGTCCATTGCTCGAACGACTGTCAACCGGCCTCTGTAGCATGTCGCAGATATGGAACGCGGTGCACCATGCCATCACGGTGTGTGAGGAGAGACGACTAGGTCCGAATACATCAACAGACAGCTCATGCTGATCGCCATCCACGGCGTCCGTTCCTCCCACACGTCTCTATGGCGTACCACACTGCAATCCAGCTCTCATAGGGAGACGACACGTAGCTGCGTGCACAATATTTGCACTGTATGGTCCGCCGTTTTTGGGCGCAGTCGTTGTACGGTCACACATGTGCCACGATGTATCATTCGGTACATAAGGACGAATGTGCAGTACAGATTGTGGTTTACGCGTACGACATTAGCGGACGGTTGACACAGGCCGCACCACAACGTAGCCTGAGTACGTCGCATGCGAAGGGCATTGAACATGCAAACTTCTCACCAACCAGCTTGCGAAGGCAGGGGGGCAAGGTGGGGACGTGGGGAGGGGCGGCATGTACGTCCTGCTGCCATCCACATTACAGTGTACAGCAGGAGCATGTGGAAAGTCAGCAAGACTTGCAAGGTGTTTAACATGAAGCGATACACAGGGGAGCGGGCAGTGCGAGTAGCGAACTATATTGCGAGGGTTGCGGGTGGGCAACACTACACTAATTGAACGAGTCGTATAACAATTACAGAGCAGGTTTAGGCGACAACATGGGTTACGTTAGGGGACAACGTGGGTTACGTTAGGGGACAACGTGGGTTACTTTAGGGGACAACGTGGGTTAGGTTAAGGCACAACGTGGGTTAGGTTAAGGCACAACGTGGGTTAGGTTAAGGCACAACGTGGGTTAGGTTAAGGCACAACGTGGGTTAGGTTAAGGCACAACGTGGGTTAGGTTAAGGCACAACGTGGGTTAGGTTAAGGCACAACATGGGTTAGGTTAAGGCACAACATGGGTTAGGTTAAGGCACAACATGGGTTAGGTTAAGGCACAACGTGGGTTAGGTTAAGGCACAACGTGGGTTAGGTTAAGGCACAACGTGGGTTAGGTTAAGGCACAACGTGGGTTAGGTTAAGGCACAACATGGGTTAGGTTAAGGCACAACATGGGTTAGGTTAAGGCACAACATGGGTTAGGTTAAGGCACAACATGGGTTAGGTTAAGGCACAACATGGGTTAGGTTAAGGCACAACATGGGTTAGGTTAAGGCACAACATGGGTTAGGTTAAGGCACAACGTGGGTTAGGTTAAGGCACAACGTGGGTTAGGTTAAGGCACAACGTGGGTTAGGTTAAGGCACAACATGGGTTAGGTTAAGGCACAACATGGGTTAGGTTAAGGCACAACATGGGTTAGGTTAAGGCACAACATGGGTTAGGTTAAGGCACAACATGGGTTAGGTTAAGGCACAACATGGGTTAGGTTAAGGTACAACATGGGTTAGGTTAAGGTACAACATGGGTTAGGTTAAGGTACAACATGGGTTAGGTTAAGGTACAACATGGGTTAGGTTAAGGTACAACATGGGTTAGGTTAAGGTACAACATGGGTTAGGTTAAGGTACAACATGGGTTAGGTTAAGGTACAACATGGGTTAGGTTAAGGTACAACATGGGTTAGGTTAAGGTACAACATGGGTTAGGTTAAGGTACAACATAGGTTAGGTTAAGGTACAACATAGGTTAGGTTAAGGTACAACATAGGTTAGGTTAAGGTACAACATAGGTTAGGTTAAGGTACAACATAGGTTAGGTTAAGGTACAACATAGGTTAGGTTAAGGTACAACATAGGTTAGGTTAAGGTACAACATAGGTTAGGTTAAGGTACAACATAGGTTAGGTTAAGGTACAACATAGGTTAGGTTAAGGTACAACATAGGTTAGGTTAAGGTACAACATAGGTTAGGTTAGGTTAGGTTAGGTTACACGTTGTTGTAAGGAAAGGTGTAGGGGGGGGGGGGCGGGGGCGGCGGCAGGTTCGTTGATAGTGATTATAGTAAGTGAATGCTTGTGACATGATCAGATTTGTCACGTCAGGATGCACCTTTGGCTTATTAGAGGCGGCGCTCCAATTCTATGCTTGTGTGAGACCTGTGTCTTTGACTCATGTCATTGTTTGTGCGCTGTGACAGGAGGTACTATTGTGATGTTGGGTGCACCGTTGTATAGGACATGTGTGGGTGTTGGTGCCTGGTCTGCGCAATGGTGGATGTCGAAAGGCTGGGATATTGTATTTTCCGCATGGACCTCCTGGTCTGGTTGTGATAGTGTGGATTGTGTAATGTGGCGGAGAAGATGCACTGGATGTTGTTCCATGCTGGTGCTTACATATTGTATGTGCGCCTGTTAGAAGCAGAGAGTGGTGCGTGATCAGAGTGTCTGGCTGACGTGTGGTTCCCATTGTGGGCAGACTCTTTCAGCATGTATACGGACAGTTGTGTATATTTGCTGTAGTTTGATGG